>NC_141039.2:13515000-13527500 GCF_052040795.2 Danio rerio | reverse complement strand
TCATTTTAAATGTGTAGTTAGAACAAACTGCATTTTTTAAATGAATATGAAGACAAACATAGGAAATATTTCGTTTTTGAGTGAACTCTTTCTTTAAAAGCTATCACGTCTACAACTCTTTTGACAAGATTCATGTTTGAAGCTTTAAAATGACCTTAGAAGGATTCAAATATCACCACATTCAACAATTAATAATAAGAAAGTCGTATTGATGATGGGAATCATGTTTAGTTGTTCAGTGATAAAAAACAAAAATGCTCAATGTCAGGTAAGTGCCACTGAACAAAACACACACAGGCAAAGTTCCTTAATCAGCCGCTTTAGAAATCATCAACACACACACTTCTGTCGGATTAGTAGCTAGAAGAGTGTGCAGGTGCCACACCGTGCAGGGGAAGGGGTCAATGAGGTCTCGTCCAATCCTGTGCATTTGCATGCAGCAAGCAGCCAATCAGCACACTATGCTGTTAGCCTGGCATCAGCTGAGCTTTCTTTCTGTTAAAAATAAGACACATAATTATGTATAATTCACAAACAAGTTAAAAATAGATAAATGCAGTCAAATACATTTTATATATAAAAAAAAACTATTTAAATAAAGCAATAAAAGTGAAGCAGCA
Source organism: Danio rerio (assembly GCF_052040795.2). Classification (NCBI taxonomy): domain Eukaryota; kingdom Metazoa; phylum Chordata; class Actinopteri; order Cypriniformes; family Danionidae; genus Danio; species Danio rerio. The sequence continues at coordinate 13,526,880 of NC_141039.2, read as the reverse complement.
TTTTTGAACTATAAAAATAATTAAAGGTGCTGTATGGAAGCTTTTGACTCTTCTAAAGCATGAAAATACCCAACACAATCTCACGGCAATTCGCAACTTTTTGATTTAGTGGCTAATTCGTATAAATTCGTACGATCTAATTCGTACACCCCTAGGGTTTAGGGGTGGGGTTAGGTGCCAAAATCGTACAAAATCGTACAATTTCATATGACTAAACTCGAACTAATTTGTACGTATTAGCCACTAAACTGGCAAAACGTAAAATACTTACGTTTTCTCCTGAGATCAGGCTGAAATACCATAACATGTTTGCAGATATTTAAGAAACATGCCAAGTGAACATACTTGTTTATGTGAAAAACAATGCTGAAGTCAGATATTCTGCTTTGAAATTGCCTGTTGCGTGCCGAAACTCTGTCTTTGTTTTGGTTCTTTTAAACATATTTCATTTATTTAGTCAGAAAGGCTTTTAAAGCACGTGTCAGTGACCGAAATGCAACCTCCGGTAGACAGTAGCAGACTACGAATTGAGATGCAGATTCAGAGTTCCACATAAGGTTATTAATCAGCAATTAATTAGATGCGGAACATGCTATTTGCACGTAAATAGACCCATGAACATCGAGTTTACTCGCTTCATTCCTGCATAAAAAAATCACTTCACAATAGACACGGATTCACGTCATGGGCATGGCTTAGGTCTGCAAAGTGACTCTAGCTTTGGTTGCTAAACGGCTAACATAGATTTTATTGAGAGATAAGCTGTGTTTATGTGCTTTTGGAGCCGTGTCTGAGTCCACTAGATCCATTCTGAGGTGCACCCAGCTCTGTGAGCTCAAAAACTCCTCCAGAAACTATACCTGGATGATGGAAGCTCTCAGTGGTGCTTCTGATTGAGCTGAGCCCAGTTTGATGAACTGTTGTCTGGTGTCCTGTGTCGGCAAGAACTGATGTTCGTTGTCCTGGCCAACAGGCACTACGTCATAATCACGCCCCTATAAGAGCAAGCTCCTGATTGGTTAATGCGGCCTGAATGTCCGCTGAAGTTCAGATTTTCCAACTTGAGCCGCTTCATTTGCGTGAAACACATCATTCGCGCATATCAAGCCGCAGGATGTCTATTTGGATCTTTGCATTGACTTAACATGTAAATCACTCGTGCTTGACGCTTCTTTCACGTCTGGTGTGAACGCAGCATAAAGTTCCATTTTAAATGTAATTTTCAAGATCTGAGGAGAACTATCTGCTGTTGCTTTTAGTAAGGCAATCAATGTCTTGTAAAATGGCATTCAAACTCAAACTGTTAGCATTTAACACTGAATAAAGCACGAGGTTCACCTGAGGTGATCATTTTCAGTGTTTTGTTGTTCAGCTGCAAGAAATAGAAGCTGTTTCTAATATAATCAATTTGAGGTGTTTGTTAGAACAAAAACTCATTTTAATATGGAAAATATTCCCTCTATGGTGCGCCGTTGCTTTTATATAGAACACGACTTAAATCAGCCTTTAGGCTCGATAGTCACTCGCTCCTGTTGGTCCTCAATCTGGCAACCTTCACTTGCATTTTTTTTTTCTAAGAATGCAATACCTAGTTCAACCACTGGGTGTCAAACTTACATACTGCACCTTTAAAGCTAACTAAAGTCTAATTAACATGCCAGACTTTTAAAGTGCAACAGCTGAAGTAAAAACTACATTTCACAGGGAATTTTCTCAATAAACATTTGTTTTGTAACATCAACTTCTAAACCTTTAAAAACGAAGATGGTACCATGATACCAAATAATGCAACCAGCTACCAAATAAATCCCCATCAGAGAGTTAAAAATAACTTTTAGCTCCACCATAATGTTTCTTGACACTATTGAAATGCTAAAATATTTGTATACCTTGTATTGGCATCACTTAAAACTTCTCATCTCTCTGGATTTAGGATTTATATACATTATAACAGTTTTTTAATATTCTGCAAGCTACTGTTGATGATGATTCTTCCACATTAATAAAGTTATTTCCATGCCAAATTTGTTCAGCATAAAATAAATAAAGTACCATGTTTTAGACATGACTTATAATATATTTATTTATTATTTATTTAAAAAAATTCATGTTCACTTCAGAAAAGTTAAGTAAAATTTTTGGTTTAAATGAAAATACTTAAAAATTTATAAAACATATTATCAGGTATTGTCATTTATAAATAAATATTAACATTTTACTTAAACTTATTTAAAAAAAAATCTAAGTGATATATAATTTTTCTATCCGCTTGTTATGTCGTGGTGTATCGGTGACGTATGGAATACCGTTTCCGGGTCCACGCCGCTACTCATTTGAAATGAGAAAATATTCGTTAATGTCACTCATTAAAGTGAATTTTACATAAAATCATGGTGTACACCGCAGTCTCTGGATTTGCTGCATCACAAATACCAAAATTTAAGCAATTTTTAAAGAAATGAATGATTTTCTGGCCAACGGATATTAGGCATGGTTATATCTATTATGATTGTGACTTTCGAAAGTATTACATCGCTTTGTAAACGTTTATTATTACCATTTGCTGAGTCTCCCCAAAGAGTTTGATATAGCGCTTGGACACGGAAGTCGCTTTGCGTGATGTTACATTTAACAAACGGATTGGCAGTAAGGCATGCATATTTTGAATGCATCATTTATTTAAAAATCCATTGTTATTATTATTTTTTTGTTTGTTTTAGCAAAGCATGCCCACACTAAAGCGGTTACAGTAAGTACATTTTTTTGTTTGACTTTTAACCACATTTTGCATCTAATAATAGTTTAGGTCGTTCCTGGTTCATGGCTTCTAATGCTTTAAGAAGTCTTTACAAAAATCTGTTGATTAAAAAAAAATGTATATAGTTCTGGAACCAGAGCATGAAATGTACTAATTGCATTTGAGATATTTAATCAGATTCCACCTATCTTCTATATTTAATTAATTTGTATACGTTAGCTGTTAAAGTTCAAGCCAAATCAATGAAGTGTCGGGTCAAACTGCTAAATTGTGAATCTCAGCAGCACTACCCACCTGCCAGCAGTAGCTGCGCCTACAATCATCTGAGCAGCTCCAGGGACGCCGACAGCACTCAGAGCAGCAGAGGGTCCAGAAGAGCCATTCACTGGACTCCCATCTCCTCTCAGGATCCCTGTGCACTTCCAGTTGTCCATGTAATTAGCTGCAGACAAACATTTCACAACAGAACTCACACTGGGTTTTATTTCACATTTCACATCATATTAGTCTCGAAGCTCATTAAGGCTACATGAAAAATGATAAAAACAAGAATATTGCAAAATATTGTTTTAATTTTTAGTTTCAGAAATTTAAACTAGGGATGCCAAAGAATTACTGTCAATTAGGGGTGCACAATGTTGGAAAAATCTGACTTGATATTCAAACATGACTGACTGTGATATTCTGTTTTACTGCGATATACACTCACCGGCCACTTTATTAGGTACATCTGTCCAACTGCTTGTTAAAGCAAATTTTTAATCAGCCATACACATTGCAGCAACTCAATGCATTGAGGCATTTAGACCTTATGGGGCGTTAGACTTCATGCAGTGTTGCGCAGATCGATCGAAATCTATATATATATATATATATATATTTTTTTTTTTATTTCCTGTCTCGCTGTTTATGACTGGTTTTTCTGGGAAACTTCTCCTGAAAGTGTAGCTCACTTATTTTAGGAATGTCGTTTTGTTCAATCTTTTTGGATTAAAGTGCTTTTTTGAAAATGCTTTCATTATGCAAAATAATCTTAATCATTGTTTAAGACTTAATTCAAACACCTTGTTTTGGGTTTTACAATAATATATATTGGAAAGTTTCATATCGATAAATGTAAATAAATGTAAACCTCTTTTTAGCATATTCAAACAGGCAGTATTAGCCTAGAGGGATGTTTAAACTCCAAGAATTTGTGCTTATTGCTTTGTATTTAATAGGCTGGTTCGTTTTTATGTTTATATTACCCTCTCGTTTCCCTTTATTTCTCTCATGCTTTTATAATATATTTAATTCATAATATTCTTAGTTTAAAAATGAACTAAAGTTTGTAGACACTGTATTCTGTTATATTTGTAAATCTTTTGTTGTTATAAATGAAAAAATAAAAATAAAAATTATGATGACCCCATGCGATCGGTCATCATGACTGCAGCAACTTTAAGCCCCGAAGTGTCCGGATTGACGCCTCTGTTTTCAACTCCGCCCCTGTCTGCGTTCCTATGGTCTATGGTCCTATGACCTATGGTCAAGACAATCTGCTGCAGTTCAAACTGTGTAGCAGAATGGGGAAGTAAGGTGACTTAAGCGAATTTGAATTGGTGCAAGACAGGCTGGTCTGAGTATTTTAGAAACTGCTGATCTACTGGGATTTTCACGCACAACCATTTCTAGGGTTTACAGAGAATGGTTCAGAAAAGAAAAAATAACCAGTGAGCGTCAGTTCTGTGGGCGCAAATGCCTTGTTGATGCCAGAGGTCAGAGTTGAACGGCTTTCTGCTGTGACATATGAATGGTAGGTTCAGAATTTGCCGTCAACAACATGCAAGCATGGATCCAATCTACCTTGTATTAACAGTACAGGCTGCTGGTGATGTAATGGTGTGGGGGATATTTTCTTGGCACATTTTGGGCCTATTAGTACCAATTGAGTGTTGTGTCAACGCCACAGCCTACCTAAGTATTCTTGCTGATCATGTCCATCTTTTTATGATCGTGGTGTACACATCTCCTGATGGCTACTTTCAGCAGGATAACACGCTATGTCAAAGCGCAAAACATCTCAGACTGGTTTCTTGAGCATTACCTGGAGTTCACTGTTCTCAAATGGCCTCCACAGTCACAAGATCTCAATACAATAGAGCATCTTTGGGATGTGGTGGAATGAGATTCACAACTGTGTGATGCTATCATGTCAATATAGACCAAAATCTCTGAGAATTATTTTCAGTATGTTGCTGAATCTATGCCACAGTATTCAGGTAAAGAAATCGATTAATCGAATGTAAAAATCACACTATATAGTCTTTAATGTATAAACAATAAAAAAAGACATCTTCAGTTTGCAAACAGTAGACTTTGATGTTCCTGAATATTTTAAACTCTTGTGCCTGAATGCGCAGTCACAGGCCTCAAACACACAAATAATAAACTTTCAGTCCATTATGGGTAAACTCTTCAGTGACTGCAAAAACCTTCTGTGTTCTGAACTGTGACTGCCAAACTATAATCCTTACATTAAAAAAATCAATAACATTGCACTTTCTGTGATGTGCCTATTGTGGATGGATGTGCATATTGAGATATCGATGCTGAAATGATATATTGTGCAGCCCTACTGTCGATAAATTATTTGTTGATCATTTAATTAAATTGATACACTTTACTTACAGAGTTGTTGCAGAAATGTGTGGAGAAATTGTGAGAGATTTTCAAAATGCATCACTATTCTCTTTTAAATGATTAATAAATCTATATATAACAGTCCCTTAAATGTGATGCTGCATGTTCACACTACGTGTTACGCACACAAGCCCAAACCAAACATCATCCAACCGGGTCGGGGCCGGCCATTAAAACAAAGCAATTCGCACTCACACTTATCAAACGATCTGGGATATGGGGGTCAAAAGTGTAGGCATGGTTCAGATAGCCTAGTGTGAGTACACTAGGTCTGCGTTGGCATCGAATTTCATAATCAATTCGTTTTGTTACGTGAAACGGAGAAGTTTGATTATTAAAAAAGACTTTAGTTCAGCGCAGAATGGAGTGAACATGATCTCTCTCTGTCTTTTGCACACTGATACAGAGTTCGGCGCCTCATACAGGGATGAGGAGGAAGGGAGTTCAGCAACAGGGTCCTACTTTTGGTCCGTTTTGAAGTGAGGACCGTAAAATCCCTTGTTACTTGTTATCTAGCTTGACAAACAAGACAAGTTAATGTTAGCTCGTTTACTTTTAGAGCGGCTACTGCGAAAATTAAACTGAGCTTTGGCGCTGAGCAGAGCTTTCAGTAAGGGACCATGGGAAAAGTGCTGCTTTTTTTCATTTTTTGTTTTTTTCGAAAACAGAACCAACTTAACCCCGCTGAGAAAGACGTGTCTTATTATCACAATTATGCAGCATTTTAACCGCCTAATGCTTAATTTATGTTTTAGACATGTGAATACACACACGTACTAGTAAAACAAAACATTTAGAGTTTGAAAAACACACAAAGAAATCTAACAATCCATAGAAATATAATTTGCCGATGTGTTTTATTCATATCAGATACACATAGTAAAAGTAACTATAAAGTTGAATCTACTCTTCTCTAAGTTCACCAGCCACGTACTTGCATGTATTTGGGGAGTAACTGGTGAATTTACTTGCTAAATGCTGCGTGTTCTGCTTTTTTTGAATAAATGTGCGACCGCACGTAAACATGGCGACGGCCGTGTACATGATCATAGATCATGATCACTTACATGTTTATGTGAACAGGCAAAACTTCTGTTTGAGATTATATCTCATTAAGATAATTTTTCTTACCTAATTCACAAATAATTTAACTTGTTTTAAGTAAACAATCACTTAATTTTGAGGTGTTTTTTTTTCCAGAAAACAAGACATTTCTTATGCTATTTCATGTGTCTAGTATGCATCTTGATTTAAAAGTATTTAGATATTTGTATTGAAAACAGGACAAAACTACTTAGTTTTTTTATTGTATTAATATTATAATTAATATTATTATTATTATTATGACAGCTCAGGGATGAGCTTTTTTAAATAAACGGTTGGAAAATAATGCTTTTTTTTTTTTTTTTTTACAGATTAATTGATTATTAAAATAATCGTTAGTTGCAGCCCTAGAGTACACCCTAAATATTTAAGGCAAAAGTGTCAAACTCAGTGTCTGGATGGCCAGAGATCTGCAAATTTTAGCTTTAACCCTAATTAAACATACTTAATCAAACTCATTCAGTCCTTCTGGCTTGTTTAAAACCCACAGGCAAGTGTGTTGAAGTTAGGCTGGAACTAAACTTAGCAGAGCTGTGGCCCTCCAGGAACTGAGTTTGACACATTTGTTCTTGGGAATTTGTGGAAACCAACTTCCTAATATAGACTGTAAAGATCATCTCTATAGGCAATAATAATGAACTTTCATGGTGAAATGGAGTTCAAAAGGTTCACTCCGCAGGTAGCAGACTGAGTTGACGACTGACCTTTCCAGAGCCTCACACAGCCGTCATCTCCAGAGGAGGCCAGCAGCGTGCTGGTTATGTTCCAGCTCACGCGCCACACCTGAGAGTTATGACTGTCAAACTGAGCCATCACCTGCACCTCGAACTTAGTGGGACCAGAGCTGTTGGCGCTCTCTCTCCTGGCAGAAACAAAACACAAACAACTGTAACAAAGCAATCAACCAGATCCTTACATTGTGAGGATAACACAAGCATAGTTTTTAAATAAACGGAATAACCTCCGCATTAAAAAATGTAAATCATTTGTTATCATTTACTCAACTACCATTTTTTTTTAATTTCTTTCATTTATTTTTTGTGATTGTTTATTACAGAAAAAAATTACAGCATTCATAGCTAGCAACAACTATATATAAGCCAGGGTTTGCATTTAAGGAAAATACATAAGAAATTAAATAAATAACAATAAACAGGAAAAGAAGAAACTGTGAGGTGGGAAGTGACCTTTATACTCCTCTAATACATTACTATTTATCTTTCAGTACACTTTGGTTTATCTAGTTACCAAAGAAGAAAGTTTCTCTATAAACTCAAACCATCATTTAATAGTTTTAGGTTTAGCTTTGTTCAATCTAGCTGTAGAATGCTATAATATTACAATATTTAAGCTAGGGCTGCAACAGCGAATGGATTAAATCAATAAAGATTGATTACTAATTGCGTTGGCAACGAATTTCATAATCGATTCGTTGTGTCGCATGAAAGGAGGATGTTTGATTATTAAAAACACTTTAGTTCAGCGTGGAGCAGAGTACAAATGGTCTCTCTCGCGCACTGATACAGAGCTCGACACCTCATAGACAGGGATGAGGAGAAAAGAGGTTTTGTTACATTTTGAAGTGAGGACCATAAAGTCCCTGGTGCTGATGTTTTACTCGTTATGCAGCTTGACAAGCATGACAAGTTAGCGTTAGCTCGTTTACCTTAAGAGCAGCAACTAAGAAAATCAAACTGAGCTTTGGTGCGGTTTACAGCATCGATAATGTAGATTTTTATTTAATTTAACAACTAAACATCGGTAAATAGCGCTATTCCGCCTAACCTGCTTTATTGAGCTGAAGTTGCTTTTATATTCACATTGGGTCATTTTTGAACAATGACAGGCTTCCTATACTGTTTACCATGCTACTCTGAATATTCGCTCGGAAATAGCATGCAAGTATGGCTTAGTAATAAGTGTAATTTCTGCACGCCGCCGGCAAGAAACACTAACTAACTGGCGAATGACATGAACTAGTGGGTTGTCTGCTGTTGTGACGCGGTGTGCGCGTTCCCAATTTCAGGAGGTGGGGTTTCGAATCAAAGTCCCTTACCGCCGTCCAAAGATAATATGCTAACCGATTAGCATTTTGGCAGATCACCTACTGCACCTTTAATACTTTTCTTCTTCTTTTTTTTTATCCGATTTATTGAAAAAATAATTGACAGATTAATCGATTCTTTAAATAATCGTTAGTTGCAGCCCTAATTTAAGCCAAATTTTGTCCACTGTGAATGTGGGATTGAGACAAAAATTTTAAAATAACCTTCTTATTCGCAATTAGTGCAGTATGACATATCCTATGTTGGTAAACATTTAAGATCATAGTCATCATTCAAAAAACAAATATTGGGGTATTTAGAAATAAACATATTACAGTTCTGAGATTGTTTGAAAAATATCCTCCCAAGATGTACTGATAAGTGGACATTTCTTTCATTTATGACTAATAGATAGGAAGATATGTTAAAGAACGCTTTTAAGAAAACGTAACTTAATTTCATGGCAATATACATAAAAACATGACATGATAAGGAAGCCTTCATATTTTAATAAGAAAAGATACACAAACAAATATATAAATAGAAATAAATAAAATTCACAAAAATCGTATAATAAAAGTTAAAAATGTTTTTTTTAATTCAATATTTGATTAATAACTTAAAATTCCTCCAAATATCTTTTTAAAAACATCCAGTGTTTTCATGATAAAAATTGTCTAATGGTACTTAAAATTTCACATTCTAATAAAAGGTTTTATGGTGAGAGCAGCTTGACAGAGAAATTACATGTTGGTGGTGCACCAAACTCCTAATAGCAGCTATTGACTTCTGTTTGACTTCATTTTACAAAGTATCTTCTTTTGTGTTTAATAGAATAGAGCAAGCCGTGTGTGTTTTAATGTTAACTTTTGTCTAAACCATCCCTTTAATGATACACGAAACACTAAATAACAGGGGGACAGCGAGTAAAAAATTTATATATTCATTTGAAGGGAAGCTGAATTATTTATTTACTGATATATTATTATTATTATTATTATTAATAATAATAATAATAATAATAATAATAATAATATTAGCTCATTCCGATCGTTCCAGTCGTTTATTTGCAGAAACAATAATGGAACTTATAAGAGAGGTATTAAACCTTTTATCTAATAATATTAAAAACAGTTCAAATATAACCTAACTGCCCATGCTCATTTTTGTCCATACATTAAAATCTTGTTTGAGATCCCTATTGAGCTTAGCTGCATATTTTATTTACCACCTACTAACCTCAGTGGTAGGAGTTTGAAAATGCGAACGTCTTTGGTCGCTATTGCCAGCACATGGAAGGATCTCCCCAGATTAGGAGCAAAGGCGATGTCATGCACTGGGTCAGTTACGGTCATCAATGTCTCTGCTTTGGCATACTTTCTGTTGGCAACAAAAAAAAAAAAAAACATTACAGACACAGTATAACATGCATTAAAGAAAAAATACACAATAACAAGGCGTCAAACAAATGATATGACAACAACCAGCACTCACCGATTTGGTAGCAACACAGGTGTTATAACACACATACATGTAATAACTTCCCAAAGAATCAATTTCAAAGACTTTTGCAGCGGATACTTTTAGCTATTTCCAAGAAACGATTACAGATGCGGTTTTTATTTTTGTTTTGAATTTGTAAACTCTGACATCACTTTAAATAAGTTGAACTGACTAAAAAATAAACTTAATCACATAAAAACAATTTCTTAGAAATGCGCATTCAGTAACTTGAGCTCATTTTCATAAATTTGCAGATTAATGCATCTCAATTATGTTTCTTATGGTATTTGTAATTAAACATTATACTACATTACTTTGATTTGAGATTAAATATTATATTTCATGACCTACAAAGTGCAGAAAATAGCAGAAATCAATACAGTTAGTGTTATAATAGTAGATTTGTGGTAAAAATGTGAATTGTGAAGTAAAAACCCTACTAACTAGCACATTGTTCAGCTCAAATTTCAGTACCATTTAAACTGGCTTTCATCAAGTTTTTAAAATCCCAGAGGCATTTGTGTTTTGTTTTAGAGAACTGACTGAACACCATTGAACGGTTTAGCTGTCATGTGACTGACATTAGTCTGTGAAATACCCGTGTAATTCGCTCTGGACTATTGCTGCATGCTCTTTCAAGCTGAGCTGATAAATAAGCAGCAGTGTTTAATACTGCTTTAGAAGTGTTTATACTTAATGTTTCTTATATATAACAAATAGAGATGCGCATTTCCTATTAGTAGAAAAAATTAGGTCAATACATGTTTTAAACTCAAGACAAGTTTTATTTTATATATTAATTTTTTGTGAAGATGATTGAATTACCAATATATAAATGATAAATACTTACAAATAATAATGAAAAAGTAAAGAATTTATAATACTAATAAATACTTATAAATACAGATAAATGATAAATTTATAAATATTAAGTTTAATTGAATTATTGAATTTATAGAATTACAAATTTGTCTAATACTAATAAATACTCATAAAATATGTGTGTGTGTCTGTCTGTGTGTGTGTGTGTGTGTGTGTGTGTGTGCGCGCACGTGTCTGACATACATATATACATATATATACACATACTGTATATACACACATGTATATATGTATGACCGGAATTTACCGTGTTTCGACTGCCTCATTAGCGTAAATACTATAAAGTTTACAGCCATTACATATACATTCATACATATACATATATACATATATACATACATATACATATATATACATACATTACATATATATATATATATATATATATATATATATATATATATATATATATATATATTAGGCTTGGGCGGTAATACGGTATTATGGTATACCGCGGGATCTAAAAATAGCAACGGTGTCAGTTTCAATACCGTTATACCGTCATAAAATATTAAATATCCTTTATTTAATGCCTACAAAAACGTATGTGTGATTGTCATCACGGGACAGTGTGGAGGAGGAGAGGGAGGGGGAGAGAGGGAGAGGTGACGTGACGAGTCGCACTTCAAAGTGACCTGCAGTTTGGCAGTTTCGACTGAACAGAAGGGAGACGTGGTTAATATGAACGAGAGGTCTGCATTAGAGCTGAAGATCTTTGCCCGAACCCGGCGAGACCCGAAAAAATCCAAATCCCTGCATTAAAATCCATCCCTGCAAAGGTGAAACAAACTATGACGAAGTAGTAAAAAAAGCTAATTTTGACGGCGGTCAAGCCAATCACTAGTTCAGAAGGAGCGCATTCCAGCCAGGTATTTCGGCGGTCGGTCATACACTGCGTATTACGGT
>NC_141039.2:12555000-12592500 GCF_052040795.2 Danio rerio | reverse complement strand
TAATCACTTAAAAGTTTAATTTACTTAAAGTTGAAATAGAAATAGAATTATGCAAAAGTATTGTAATTAGGCTTGGGCGGTATTTCGGTATTATGGTATACCGCGGGATCTAAAAATAGCAACGGTGTCAGTTTCAATACCGTTATACCGTCATAAAATATTAAATATCCTTTATTTAATGCCTACAAAAACGTATGTGTGGTTGTCATCACGGGACTGTGGAGGAGAGAGAGAGAGGAAGAGGGAGAGGGAGAGGTGATGTGACGTGTCGCGCTTCAAAGTGTCCTGCAGTTTGGCAGTTTCGACTGAACAGAAGGGAGACGTGGTTAATATGAACGAGAGATCTGCATTAGAGCTGAAGATCTTTGCCCGAACCCGGCGAGACCCGAAAAAATCCAAATCCCTGCATTAAAATCCATCCCTGCAAAGGTGAAACAAATGATGATGAAGTAGTAAAAAAAAGCGAATTATTACGGCGGTCAAGCCAGTCACTAGCTCAGAAAGAGCGCATTCCAGCCGCAGGTATTTCGCGGTCGCTCATACACTGCGTATTACGGTAGAGCCCTAAACCGCAAGCTGACAGGTAAAAAGACGAGGCCTCTCGCTACAGTGAAACTGCCGTCATGGAAAATTAAATGGATGTTCCTGACTGGTAGAAGATGAACAAACAATGCAACCCAAAACTTGCAAAATCAGCCAGATCAGAACTCTGTATCTCGACCTGTAGCAGCAGGAAAGGGTGTTCAGCTGCTGGACCCCGTGAGCGCAGGACTGCGCTAAAGCCTGTGGATTTAAATGTTCCTCCATAAACACACGTAGCCTAATCTTGGTGAGTAAAGGGTTTTTCAGTTATAAATAAATATTAATTAAACCATATAATCATAATGTAGACAGAGTATACAGACTAATGGTGGCATTATTCTTTTAATATTCAGCTTCACCGCCGCCTTAATGCCAGATTGTGAAGAGAAGTTGAGAAACAAACCTTGCAGAGCCTTTATCTTAATTTCGTTATTGCCAAAATACCCGTCATCATTTAGAGTTTATTTTAATTTGATTTGTTAAGAAAGATTTTTTTTCATTTGTGTGTTGGCCAATTTAAGGGCTAAGTGCATGTACCTAGACCTATAGAGTGCTGAGATGTTACGATGTTACAGAGGACTTTATTTCTTTGTTCCAACTTTCAAGTGGCATATAGCCTAGTCTACGTTTGTTACGAATAAATGATGTTAAAACATATAAATGACTCATTCTTGAAAATGCAATAGAGCTGTGTGCATGAGCACATTTGAATAATGTCGGGCTGTGAACAGGTTCGCGCTGTATAAAGCTGTCAATCAAACTGTACCTGTCGGACTCGGGACCTATCGGGTATAATTTTTATTGCCCGATTACAGCTCTGCATTCCCGCTGCAGTACCGCGGGAGCCGGCCAGATTTCTTATGGTGTAGGAGTAAATTTCTGAATAAATCGCGGGAGAGATGTGCGTGTGTGTATGTGTGCGTGTGTGTGAGAGAGAGAGAGAGAGAGAGAGAGAGAGAGAAGAGAGGTGCTGTGCGTCGCTTCTCTCTCTCTCTCTCTCTCTCTCTCTCTCTCTCTCTCTCACGTAGTGGAAACGTCAAAAGGCACGGATATATCAATTATGAAAATGTATTTATCAGAAAATGCTTACCAAATGTTTATTAAAAATACCTTAAATGTTTAGTTTACAACACTTATAGTTCTGTTTTACCAGTTGTTTTGTATTATAGAACTTAATAACTAATTTCATGAGTTTCTTTAAACATATGCTTTTAAATGAAGAGTCATAATTTAATATGGAAATTATTAATAAAATTACTTTGCCTTCCAATCATATTTATTTTCATAGATATTGTTATAAAGAGGGAGTTGTCCAACATTTATGTAACTTTTTAATAAGAACATTTGTGTACCTTCATTTCAATTGTACCATAAAAGGTACAGAGCAGTATCATAAGAGGTATTTTCTGTAACATTTACAAAGATACAAAACTGTTACTTAAGGAACATTATGTGTACCACTGTAAACTTTTTTTTCTGGGAGTGTACTCATAAATATCAGCACCTTATGTGATCCATTTATTTATTTTATTTTTAAAAATGCTGTTAGACTAACTGGAACTTGTCACAGCACTTGCTTATTGTTGCTCTTATGTTGGTCTGATTGCTTCTATTGTTCACCTCATTTGTAAATTGCCTGAAATAAAGCATCTAATGATTAAATGTAAAAGTAAATCCACATGATTCATTTCAACTCAAAACAATGAGAACAAACAGAATCAACAAAAGCATTTACCACTGATTAGTATGTGATTAAATAGTTTATAATTTCTCCTTATGAATAAAATGTTTTTATGTCTGTAACCCCCCTGCCGCACTAAGCTAATATATAATCTTTCAGAATAGTAAGAGAGCATTTCTTTTTTTTTCATAAATGTCTGTTTAACGGAGAGATTTTTTCAACACTAAAAATAATCTAAACATAATAGTTTTAATAACTCATTTCTAATAAATGATTTATTTTACATTTGCCATGATGACAGTAAATAATATTTTACTAGACATTTTTCAAGACACTTCTATACAGCTTAAAGTGACAATTAAAGGCTTAATAGGTTAATTAGGTTAACTAGACAGGTTAGAGTAATTAGGCAGGTTATTGTATAATGATGCTTTGTTCTGTTTGGGGAAATAAATGGCTTAAAGGGGCTAATAATTTTGTCCTTCAAATGGATTTAAAAAAAATTCAAAAACTGCTTTTACTCTAGCTGAAATAAAAAATAAGACTTTCTCCAGAAGAAAAATGTTATCAGACAATGTGAAAATGTCTTTGCTCTGTTAAACATCATTTGGGAAATATTTAAAAAAGAAAAAAATTAAAAGGGGGGCTAAAAATTCTTAGTATATATTCACAGGAAGTGATGGAGAAGCTCTAATAACACTTTTGTGTGCCCAAAATGTTTTTCAAATTTACTTTGTTCACCTATGTCCTAAATGTGCACACTAACCTACCAAGAGAGAGAATACACACAGTAGGTGAACAAAGTGCTATTTACAGGGTTTTTTGCCACACAATAGGGTTGTTGGAGCTTCATATGGTTACAGTTGAGCCAATGTTATGTCAATGTTTTGACTACGCTTCAAAGATTTCGAGACTGTTGCTGTTTATAGAGGAAGAGAGAGCTCTTGGATTTCATCTAAAATATCTTAATTTGTTTAAAAGATGAACAAATGTCATATGAAATTGGAATTTTCATTTTTGAGTGACCAAATTTTTTAATGCTCAAAAGAAGAGGATGAAGTTTAAAAAAATAAATAAATAAAGATTACTTGTTAGGAATTATCAGCTATAATACTGAGGCCTGACAGTTACAGTGTTCTTCACCAGTGGGTTTCGAGCGCTCATCCACAGTTTTCCACCCTTGTGTTAGATGGGGAAAAAAGAAAGCTTGTCTTTTCAGTTTAAAAGATTATATTCGGTCAACATTAACTATTCTCTTGTCTTGCAGAGGGCGGCACGATGGTATCTGGTATACGTGAGCCCAAAGGCATGTGGTAAAGGTAAATTGGGTAAGCTAAATTGTCCGTAGTTCATGTGTGTGAATAAGAGTGTATGGGTGTTTCCCAGTGATAGGTTGGAGCTGATAGGGCATCCGCAGCATAAAACATATGCTGGATAAGTTGGCGGGTCATTCCACTGTGGAGATACCGGATTATTAAAAAGGATTAATTAGGACCATCTTACTTCCTTAAAGAGCAAAAGGAGTAATTTCATGGAATGCTTTGTTTACTCTTTTTCCAAGCTTCCAAAAAAGCATCATAACAGCGACTTCTACACAAAAATTCAATGAGATAACTTTGCATGAAGAACAAACAGAAAATGCGTTCACTTTTAACTGATAAAACTGCACTCAATTATGAAGCCCATTTTAATTGTAAGAGATTACTTTTTAGAAATTGCAGTTCCGGATAATTTGTTATTTAGGGAACTATAGTTTGTTGTATTCTTCAGATAAACATGCTTCTTTTACAGATCACAAAGTAAACCGCTGACCTAAACCTAACCTTACTGTTTTTTTAACAACTAAAACAAGAGAAATGTTATCTGCAGACCTGTAGCTTTACCTTGATTTTACATTGCTTTTATCACAATTCTGGAACCATGCTTCGGCAAACTCTAACCTGAGAGCTCTGTATCACAAGTACAACACCATACGAACTGAGTGAACTAACGAACAAACCAACCACATAAGAAAAGCTATCCAAATGGGAATAGACAGGTGAGTAAAACCGTGTTCAATTACAAATCAGACAATGCTTTGTGTTGTTTATTTGGTGTTGAGCAAAGATCTGCACACACAAAAAAAAACAAGTATTCATAAATAATATGTCCCTGCAAGTATAGCATTAATGAAGCATTCATTTATCAACAAACTGCAGTCAAACATATGTATTTTCCAATGACACTTTTTTTTTTTTGCCATACACTGTTATTCCGAGAAATCATGGATGATGCCATCATGATAAACAAACAGCCCAGCTCTAGAAGTCATGCAGCTGGTCTTGTTTGTCAGAGCTTGATTTAGCAAAGTGACATATTCCTGTTCAGCCAAAGTAAGCAACGATCCCTCATACCTGTGAAGGTGTAAACAGTACAGGTACGTTTGAGGTGAAGTGATCATTTTGACACAAAAGTTTAGCGTAACCAATATGGTTATTACCTTTATTTTGACTGTGAAATGGAATATCGGGATAAGAATTGGTCCCCACACATATGCTGCAACACTTGTGCAACAAATCTTCCTCAGTGGTTGAACAAGAAGAGAAAATCCATGCCTTGTGCAGTGCCATCGATTTGGAGAAAGCCGACGATGAGTATTGCTAGCAGTTTTTACAAGGGCACTGACACAATGTAGAATTGCCATCCTCCTTAGAATTACTACAAGGTTTTCTTCAGAACTTCAACAATATGTTCCACATACTGTAGGAAAGTCCTATTGGTTTGGAATAACATGAAGGCCAATAAAGAATTTTCAGTGATGGCTGAACACTAGCTTTATGATGTCTCCTCAAGAACCCCTTGTGTAAGCCTATTCAAGCACTATGAACGGCTCGCATTTTAGGCAGGAGAATAAATAAACTCTCTCTGTACAGCCTTATTTGGTGCATCAGCAACTTCACGCAGAGGTGCACAGCAGTTTTTCATCTCCAGCCATTCAAAGAGGGATTTGAATGTGTGTACTAATACATGCACTATATTTGACCAGGGGAAAGTCTGCCTGCATCACCACTCCAGCTTAACAATAAACAAATAAATTATTCAAGGTGTGCGTTTTTCTTTTAGATTTCCCTAAATATTTCACCCCACATGACAAGTTTATTTATTTGAGATTTATTTAGACATACTGAAGACTGTACACCAGAAATGCAAAATAAGAAACTAAAAAGTATACCTGGTTATTTTGCTTTGCTATTTGAGCCAAGTAGGACATGCTACTGTATTTCTATCAAATTGTCGAGTTTTGGGTTGAGGACAGGGTCTTGGATTGAAGTACAGGGGGTACGAGCTGTATTTGTTGGTCAGTAATGCCGTTTTCTTTAACCAACAGTAAATGCTGATTCAGAAAGTCGCCCTACTTGGCAAACTCACTGACAGAAGCATACTACTGTAGCATTTTAAGTATGCAGTCTGTAAGATATTAAATATAAATTGCCGGATAGTCTGCAGTTTTACAATAATAAATAATTCAAAAGTATAATTCAAAGTGCTGTAATACCAAGCTTCATAAAAGAGTGAAAGATAAGAAAAAAATAGCGCACTAACAGAAATATCTTGCAAAATATATATGAATGAATGTCTAATATCGAATTCATTTTGTTTTTAATTGTTAAATATTAATGTCCATGATGCAGCAAGTCCAGAAGCATTAGTGTACGCCATGATTTTGTACGAGATTCATTTTATTCTTTGAAAGTGGTCACTAATGCATATTTTCTCATGAATATTGGCTAGAACCTGGAAACAGTACTCCATACTGTAGGTCATGTCTTAAGTGGATATCTTTATATATATCGAAAATAGGATGTCTTTTTGCAGGATATATACACTACCTGAAAAAAAAAAAAAGTCTCGCATATCCAAGCTTTAGGAATAACAATTAACAACTTGACTTCTATTTGATCATTTAGTATCAGAAGTGGCTTATATGAAAGGCAAAGGCCTCTAGATTACGCTTATTTTACCAAAATAAAATATGATCATGCCTTGATTTTGAATTATATAATTAGAACAGTAAGGTCTGACTTTGTTTAGACAAAAGTCTTGTCACTTCACTGAAATAAGGCACAGTATAGAATATAAAGTCATGGTGCAGTGGGAAAAAAATGCTATTGTGTATGGCTCCCATGAACTTGGAGGACTGCATTCATACATCTCTGCAACGACTCTAATAACTTAATAAATTGATCTGGATTGGCAAAGAAAGTGTTCTTCAGGACTCTCAGACTTCATCCAGATTCTTAGGATTTATCTTCAATGCCTTCTCCTCCTCCATCTTACCCCAGACATGCTCAATATTGTTCATGTCTGGTGACTGGGCTGGCCAATCCTGAAGCACATTGACCTTTCAGGAACTTTGATGTGGAGGCTGAAGTATGAGAAGGAGCGCTATTCTCCTAAAGATTTTGCCCTCTCCTGTAGTTTGTAATGTAATGGGCAGGACAAATTTTTGAAACCTCAGGCTGCTGATGTCTCTACAGATATTTTGCACGCCCCCCCCACTGAATGTAACCCCATAGCATGATTTTTCCTTCACCAAACTTGACTGATTTCTGTGAGAATCTTGGGTCTATGTGGGTTCCAGTAGAACTTTCGCAGTATTTGTGATGATTGGGATGCAGTTCAACAGGTCTACCTTCTGCTACTTTTCCAAATTATCAACTAGAAGTCAAGTTATTATTTGTTGCTCCTACAACTGGGATCGACGACAAGACTTTTGTCAGGGAGTGTATATGAAAATCAAAATTTCATGTTGTTCGAACTAGTTTAGTCCTGTTGAGTACTCTTTTATAATTAAATTATATCATTTCAGTTATATTTGGGTAATATTTCATTTATGTTTTTTTTATTTTTATTTTTTATAAAAGCCTCAAATAGGGGGCAAATTACTTCCCTACTTCTTTAACATTACATTGTTTAAAATTCACTTTATTGTATAACATTTTTTTACATAAATCTCCTGTCAATTATGTTACCATACTTTGCATTTCAAGTTTTTTTTTCCTTTTTCTAATTCAAGTTTATGGCACTTTTGACAATAACTATTTTCAAAGCAGCTTTACAAAGTGCGCAAATTATTGCATTACAATCAAAATCAATAAAGTTACAGTTATTAGTTACTATAACTTTATTAGTTACTAATAACTTCAACTAATTAACTAGTCACTAATAGCTTTTAACAGATAAAGTTATGTATAAACATAATTAACCTGCAGTTATATAGTGTATAGTTGATGTCTATGTGTACATGTTCAATGCAGTTCAATTGTGTATTAAGTGTATGTGTTGTTCTCGAAGTCTTCGGTGACTTGCGGGAAGGCAACGCAGTGGTGCAGTAGGTAGTGCTGTCGCCTCACAGCAAGAAGGTCGCTGGTTCGAACTTCGGCTCGGCTCAGTTGGCGTTTCTGTGTGGAGTTTGCATGTTCTCCCTACATTCACGTTCCTCCAGTCCAAAGACATGTGGTACAGGTGAATTAAGTAGGCTAAATTGTCCGTAGTGTATGAGTGTGTATGGATGTTTCCCAGAGATGGGTTGTGGCTGGAAGGGAATCTGCTGCGTAAAAACGTGCTGTTGGCGGTTTATTTCACTGTGGTGACCCCGGATAAATGCCAAATAAATAAATGCCAAAACGAGAATGAATGAATGAATAAACTTGTTGGAGATGAGAAATTATCTCCCACAACTGTTTCAGATACATAAAAAGATGTCATAATTAAGAAATAATGGTTTGGCAAGAACTGAATAATTACATTTTTGTTTTCTGTAGGATACTGAAAGACATTTCTGTTAGTGAACTGTTTTTTTTTCTTCTTATCTTTCCCCCATTGAAGCTTAGTAGTGTCTAAATCAAACTCAATCCAGACATTTAGTATAGACTGACCTATAGGAAAGTTTAGTTTCAGAAACTGGTAATGTTTTTGGGAGCATGACGAATGAGATGGTTCTGTTGTGTCTCTCGAGTCCCCTTTCAAAAGGATGAGTACAATAAACAGCTAGGTGTGAAGAGCAGATCAAAAAGCTGAAGAAAAGAAAACAGGACAAAACAAAGACAAACAAATGGTTTCTTGGCCTAAAGAAATGGAATCGGTGTGGTTGCGGTGAAAGAAAGCTGAGGTAAACATTGTTTTTTGCTGTTTATGTGGCTTGTGTTTCCCCCCAAAGCAGAGCTGAGAGACGGACTGATCAACTGATCTGATAAAAGGCCACTCTGAGAGCTTATTAAAGGCCACGTCCTAAAGAGATAAAAGAGCGATGTGAGTGGCGGTGGACCACAGCCATCAGACCCTGTGACAGAGCAATAAAGCCCAACAGCACAGTTTAATGAGTGCGAGGTGTGAAGAGGACTGGGTCACCATCGCTTACATCGTTAAAGGTGAAGTATGTACGTTTTAGCTCACTTTAAAAAAAAAATAAAATACAGAGCACATCCCAAAATGTTTCCTTAACAACTCTATTGTGAGCGAGTTGCTTCTTTTATACTGTACAGGTCAATTTACTGCACTGAAAAAAAGATTTAGTACGTTTTTTTTTTTTTTTTTTTTAAGGTAAGCGGGCGTAAACATTTTATACGGGCTGCAAATTAAATTTAGTAATGTTCAAGTTATTTTGTTTAAGTTCAGTTTATATAAACGTTACTTTTATCAACTTTTTAAAGTGTACTTGCATGATGCATTGCTTGAATTTTGGACAATGTTCAGTTATATGCCTAAATATCTTTCCATATAGCAATGCTAGTTTTAAAGCTCTTATTGCAACTGCAAAACCTCTCTCTCTTAAATAATAAAATAATTTAAAATGTATTTTAAATCTAAATTTGATGGATTTTTTAACATCTGGTAAGGAACTGTACATTACAAGTAATAATGTGATTAATGTTCAAATAAAAAACCTTCAGGGTTTATAATCTTGTTTGTGCCCTGCATTACATCTTACCTTACCAATTACAATTTTTCCCAACAATAATATAAACAATAATATAAAATAAATAATATAAAGTATGAAATATATAAAAATGTTAGACAGTAATACAAGTTCTGAATAACATGACAGTAGTTAATGTTGACAGAATATAATATTTTAAACTAGACATGCAAGCTTTTTTTTCCCCTATCTAACACAAGGGTGGAAAAACTGTGGATAAGAGCTTGAAACCCACAGGCGAAGAACACTGTAACTGTCAGGCTTAGGTGTTATGGGTCTTATTAATAAATGTTAAAGTCTAAAATCATATATTTATGATAAACAAGCTAAACAAAAAATTAAAAAACTGTAATACAAAAGTCCCTTCTCCTTTAACAATAAACAAAAAACAAGACAAAACTACACAAGACAAAATACAACCAAACAAGCAGCAATCAAAATATAAACACAAAGCTAAACTATTAAAGCAATAAACAAAAAAACATAAAACCAACATAATCAAACAAAAAACACAAAAACAAACCAAACATAAACTAACATTGCGAACAAAATAAAACAAACACAAAACTAAACCAAATCAAAGAAAAATCTAATAAAATAAATTAAAACTACAATAATCAAAAGCTAACTAAAAAAGAGAGTAAGATAAAGGAAATATAAATCAAAAAAGCAACTAAGCAAAAAAACAAAAAAAAAAACATTAATAATAATAAAAACACAAAAAACGGTAAAATAAAAAGATGGTAAACTAAATCCTGTTATATTTGTCATGTACTATTTGCAGAGTAGTTTAATTCTGAAAATAAAAAGAAATTTTCTTGTTCATAAGGGATACCTATTCTACGTTTATCTCCTGACTACGTAGTGTGTTGAGGCATGTGAAGTTAAAGAACACAGGCAAGAATAACATATACAAGCCTGTTTGTCAGCTAGAAATACTCTACATGGCCACAGTTAATCAACCTTCAAGAATTCATAAAACAAAGCATGGAATATTTTTGATAGCTTCAGACATACTGTACATACAGATGAAATCCGAATTATTAGCCCCCCTGTTTATTTTTTCCCCAATTTCTGTTTAATGAAGAGAAGATTTTCAACACATTTCTGAACAAAAGTTTTAGTAACTCATTTCGAATAACGGATTTATTTTATCTTTGCCAGGATGACAGTAAATTATATTTTACTAGATATTTTTTAAGACACTTCTATACAGCTTAAAGTGACATTTAAACGCTTAACTAGGTCAATTAGGTTGACTAGGCAGGTAAGAGTAATTAGGCAAGCTATTATATAACAATGGTTTGTTTTAGAGATCTGCGCGGGACTAAATTTTGAATCCCGCTCCAGCCCTCTCCCGCCAGGTTTTAGCCCAAACCCAATCGTTGCCCCTTATATTTAGCATTTGTAGTCCCGCTGCCCGACCTAACCCATTTTCTACCCGCTGCAACCGTTCCCGCTAACGAGTGGGGGGAGGAGAACAAAACTGAAAACCACCCAGCTATACAGAGTCCAGACAGCCTATAAAAAGCTGTCTGTATACGCACACACACACACACACACACACACACACACACACACACACACACACACACACACACACACACACACACACACACACACACACACACACACACACAACAAACAAGCTAAACGCAGCATCACGTTGTCTCATTCACACATATACATACGGGTGCTCGCTCGCTCGGGAGTCGGAAGCGATATTGTTAGACCGCCCGCTCCCGTCCAAAATTAAACCAGTTACCGACCGCTCCTGCGCTTTATTCGGAAATCTAGCTTGTTCTGTAGACTATCAAAATTTAAATTCGCTTAAAGGGGCTAATAATTTTGACCTTAAAATGTTTTTTTAAAAATAATTCAAACTGTTTTATTCTAGCCAAAATAAAACAAATTAGACTTTTTTCCAGAAGAAAATATATTATCAGACATGCTGTGAAAATTTCCTTGCTCTGTTAAACCTCATTTGGCAAAAAAAAAAAAAAAAAAAAAATTCAAAGGGGGGCTAATATTTCTGACTTTAATTGTATGTCAATGCACAGCAGTAAATCAGGAGTTACCTCTGTAGACATATCTCTGCATGAACAATAAAGTCTTGTCATCTTCAAAACCTCCACTAAGCAATTTATTCTGACCAAGAGAATTCCACAACATCATAAAGGCCATATCAGCGGACAATCAAAGACAGCAGCAGGACTTACAACAGAAGGCAATCTAAAGTGCTGTGTAAGTGTCTGTAGCTGAGAGGATGTGTTACAGTCAGTGGCATGAAAACTCCACCAACAAACAGTCTGAGAAACAGAGTGTTTGGCATAAAGCAGTCAACAAACACGCTGCTATCCTGCACTGCTTCTCCTGACAGATGCACACTGGGCAACTTCCTTTTGTGGGAGCATTCGATTCACCCAACACTTCACTCCAGCATCATAACTACAGGAACGCACAACTTAATGAATGCTTTGTCCACAGCCTGTGGATACAAAGCAGCTTGCGGCTCAGTAAACACATATATAAAATGAGAGTTGGGTGCAATTGCAGGGCGGCAGGGAGACAATTCACACAACTAAATAAGGCACTGAGGGTTTTGCCAACTCCAAATACCAGGCAATGGACCTTATAAGGCCAGTTGTGGGAGTCAGCACTTTCCCTCCCATTGCGATTCATTATTTAACTGATGGACAACAAAATACTGTCACAAAAGGCTCAGTTTGAAATGACTAACAATGCTAAATGGAAAAAAATGGCAATAAAGATGGAAAGTTCTACCATTCATTTTAATCAGTGTAGTGACAAAAAAGGGGGGCAAAAAAAAAAACGTAATAGAATTTAGTCTGTAATTCAAGGCTGACTTCAGAAGATAAATGATTTGTGGTTGTGCTGGTTCACACAGATCTGAATGTGATATGACTGTAGTGCTTGTCACATAAATTATTTTGGGCTCTGTGCGACATTCAGGGAATGGAAACAAGATAACACAGAACAAATAAAGAAAAGTCAGCAATAAAAGACGTTCTTAAAGAGATAGTTTACACAATTTTTTAAAATTCTGTCATCATTAAGGCCAGTGGTTTCTAAAGTGGGGGGAACAACTGTAAAAAAAAACTACTATATTTTACTACTAGAACTACCATATTTTATCCATAACATGCAAAAGATAAAAAATAGTAGCCAACTTTAGAACAAACTGGAGCTGAACACGCTCAAAACAATGAAGATGATAGTGGACATTAGTCCACCTGCAGTCCTTCAGGTTCCTGGGCACCACCATCTCTTCAGGATCTGAAGTGAGACATTCACATAGACTCTATTGTGAAGAAAGCCCAGCAGAGACTGTACTACCCTCATCAGCTGAGGAAGATCAACCTGCCACAGGAGCTGCTAGTACAGTTCTACTCAGCTGTCATCCATTCCATCCTCTGCACTTCAATCACCGTTTGGTTCAGCTCAGCTGCCAAAACCGGCCTTCGTAAACTACAGCGAATAGGCCTGAATCCTGAACGAATCACTGGCACAACCCTTCCTACACTTCAAGATCTGTACTCCACCAGAGTGAGTAAAAGAGCTTGCAAAATCACTCTGGACCCCTCACACCCAGCACACTTCCCATTTGAACTGTTACCGTCCGGTCAGCGCTACAGAGCACAAAAACCGCCAGACACAGGGAAAGTTTCTTTCCTCAGGTCATCTACCTCCTGAACAGTTAACATTCCCCTACTGTGCAATAAAAGTGGGTTATACTTTCTCCATACGCATTTGCACACAGCACCTTATAACTTTAACATTTATAACAAATATGTCCATACAATTCAACATCTAGATTTCTTGACTAACTGTATCTCTATTTAATGTGTCGCATTTTCTCATATTTATTTTGTGTTGTCACTTTACATACACTTGGAAGCTTCTGTAGCCAAAACAAATTCCTTGTGTGTGTAAACACATGTGGCAATAAAACCGATTCTGATTCTGAAAAATAACAACATCTACATGAACAGCCATCAGCTATTTGATCTTTTTTCATTGGAATAAAACCCCTGCTTATGTCATATTATGACACAGAAAAAGTTTCAGTTGCAGAAGATAAATTTACACTCGCTCACTCATTAAAAATAAATACAGGTCACAAAACTAAACATGGAGGATGAGGAATTGGACAAGGATGATTGTTTAATGTTAAAATTAAACAAATGAATAAATTACTATAACAATTATTAGACTGTTGCCTTTTTTGTGCTGTCAGTAAGCTTAAGCTTGTTTAAAGGTCTATATCAGGGGTGTCCAAACTCGGTCCTGGAGAGCCAGTGTGCTGGAGAGTTTATTTCCAACTTCAACCCACCTGCCAGGAAGCTTCTAGTTGGTATGTGTGCTATGAGTTTGAGCAGGTTCAGGTGCGTTTGATTAGGGTTGGAGCTGAACTCTCCAGGACACTGGCCCTCCAGAACAGAGTTTGAACACCCCTGGTCTATATGCTTATTTCACACAGCCGCTTTTTTAAAAAACAAACATGAGCTGCGGTGGGAAGAAACCTAGAAGTATAGGATAAGCACTGTAAACATTGCAACAACATGCTGTGGACTACAAACCTCCAGCTGATGTTGTGATTTCAAAATGCAGATATGGTGTAAACATCACTTTAATATATTTTAGTTAAGTTTAATTTAATTAATACATAAAACAATAATTATTTGTAGCCTATCGTTTCAACCACCTGACCCGCATGGCCTTTGTTTTTCCCATAACCAACTCATAAATAAATAAAGATAAGTTACACACAAATTGCCACCTGTCAATCACTTTTTTCTGTGGGACTATGGCATGAATAGGCATTCATTAAAATGGCGTCATCAAACTTGGTTGGTATAAAACGTGCACAACCAACGGGAACCAACCAACAGTATCTGAGGTTTTCACTAATAATACTAAGCACAAGCGTGAAATTAAATGATTGAAGCAGTGTACTGACGCTGTGACATGTTGATAGATTCAAATGACTGAAGAGTAACTTATTAGATAATTAATTAAATAATAACCTTTAACAACTATAGTGAGAAATGATCCAGTGGTACATCCTTGATAAACTGTCGGATGTGCACTGCTCTCTGGGGTTTTGAGCTTAAAGCACCTGCTGACTGCTGGAGCTCAGACACGCTCATACGCTGCACCATGACAGAGAGTGTGTGTGTGTTTGTGTGTGGTCACACTTTTCAGCGGTGTAGTGTGGAAGGAGGGCAATTCAAAAATGTTAGATGAAACGCCAGTGTGGACGTGGATTATTTTCATTCTAACATGCCATTTTAAAACGTATAAGTGTAAACGGGGCCTAAGTGTGTATTTTTTGCAGGCAGGTTGCTGCTGCGACAGGGCGGGGTGGGGCGGAGGATGCCGGCTCAGCATCATGATGTCTATCGGCCATCTGCGATAGATGATGGTATAGTCTATCCACCCAACACTAGAGAGTACGCTTGCCTGGTACAACTTATATAACCTGGTGAGTGATAAAACAATGCAGTCTTCTGTAGCCCGACCTAAGCCCCTTTCACACATACAGACCTTTCCGGAAAATTGCCGGCAATTTTCCGGAAAGGTTGTATGTGTGAACAGGTCCTTTTTGAAAATACCGGTAAATTCGTTCTGGCTATTTTCCGGAAAGAGAAGTTGTAACATTACCGGCAATTTGCCGGAATGCTGCGCTGTGTGAATGCAGAAGGAAGATTCCCGTAATAAGCGCGTGCACGTCTAGAACGTGCTGACGTGAGACGTCTGCTTTAGCCAATCACAACAGTCAGACGCATTTACGTCCGCGCGGTTTGTGAGGATAAAAGCCTTTGAATATTTTTCCAGACACATTTAGCTGCTAGAAGTTAGTCAGATCACGTTTATATGTTCTTCTTAATGCCAACTGTGTAAATAATCATCGATGAGATACTTATGATAAGCCGTTGTTTGTTTACCTTCAAGCTTTGCGTGCGCCTATGAGCGCCTGCACACGCACATATTATGAACATCTCGACATGCGAAAGTGATCCTGCGAAAGTTGTTTACAATATTGATCATCCAGAGAGTTTGTAATTTAGTCAAATGTTTACAAATACAAGCGCAGCCGTTTAAAGCTCATTTGTGGTGAATGATGTCAGAATTTACCGGTATTTTGGAATGGATGTGTGAATGCTCTTTTCCGGAAAATTTCCGTAACGTCCTCGCCTGTGTGAACAGCGCTTTTTTCAATATACCGGTAAAGTCTTTCCGGAAATTTTCCAGATATTTACCGGTATCACTGTGTGAAAGGGGCTCTAGTGTTGTCTGTAATAGTGTTGTACACGGTACTAAAAGGAAATACTTACAGGTTTCTTCCCACTGCAGCCTCGATTTTGCTTTTAAAATGCTGGCTGTGTGAAATCAGTCTATTGTTGTGTGTGTATGATGTTGCATAAAACATTTGTATATTTACCACCAGCTTAGAAGACGTAGTGGAGGTGGCAAGTCACTAGCATTGTTATTTTGAGTGTCATATGTTAAAATGTTTGGAAAAATCTGATTTCAACACAGCAATGATTGTGTTTTTTCTTTCAAGATATCTAAATGTTTTAGTACATCAATTATTATTATTTCAGGTAATGTATGAGTCAACATAAAAATGGAAAAATGTGAAAACAGTGTAATATGCATGCCACATTTGTATGATCTGGTAAACACAAACTGAGTCACAGAATACACTAAAATCATTCATTCATTTTCTTTTCAGCTTAGTCCCTTTATTAATCAGGGGTCGCCACAGCAGAATGAACCGCCACACTAAAATCATAGAAGACAAAAAGTTGATATCTTAAAATAGTAAGGCAACTTGCTGCACAGCTTTTGTAGAACTCAAATCAAGTCGAGTGCATTATTTGGGTTAAAAGTTGAATCAACTCAAAACAAGCTCTGCCACAAGATGCCTTACAATTTGTTAGTGCAGTGAGCATGCACATGAAGTCATTCTTTAGTGTGCTGCATATAGACATAAAGATAATGGCGACTACACGTATATCTAAAAATATCTGATATGAATATAACTTTTAATGCATCTCCGCTGGTCGTCTAGACTCTAGATTATACAGTATTAACAGGTTTTGTTTCAGTAGTGCTAAAAAATTTAGCAGAGCCTGGAGCACAAACACGGCTCTGTAATTTACCAATGTTCTTGTTACCGGTTATGTGCGTGTTATTGTCTTATTTGGTCTTCAACAGAAAAAGAAGCTCTAACTAGTTTGAAACCACTTGAGGGTGAGTAAATAATGAGCAAAAAACATTTTTTTGGGTGAACCAATGTATGCCTGGATGTTTCAGACCTCAGCTGTTCCCTGTTTAAAGGGATAGTTCAGAACTAAAAAAAAATATTTGTTCACCCTCAGGCCATTCAAGAGGTTTTCGCAATGTAAAAACCATTTACATTTAGGCATTTGGAAGAAATTTAAATAAAAAGTGATTTGCATTATATTAAAATGTACACACTTTATCAGTCCCTGCTTTACCTGGGAATGGAATACATAACCTTGGCACTGAAAGCACGATTTTTTCCTATTTAAACTACAGGAAGGCTTGAGTTTGAAGCCTTGAAATGAGTTTTGTTGGAAGTTGATTTTGATTATTTATTTAATAGTGATTAAAGAAATCTCATCCACAAATTCTGATGGGCTGTGATGTCACATGATCAATTTTTTTCACGTCTTAACATCAATTTATCATGTAATAAACAATAAATATACAGTTTTTAAACAACATTTTAGAGCGCAGAAACAGAGTTAAAAAAGAAACTGGTAGAATTGAATGACATTATAATATTGGAAGAATAAGTAACTTTGAAGGAATATGTACTTATACTGAATTTGCCTTGCTTATCAGGGCTATTTTTCATATTACAAGCTTAGAGCTAAACCATAAGCAACATAATCAATATTTCATGTAAATCTACATATTGATTTAGTGAAGAAAAACAAACATTATATAAAAAAATATGCAGTCAGCAAATCACTGTCGCTAAATAAACACTCCAAGATAATATGACAGGTAGATATCTAAAAACCCCAACAGAGAGGCTTGAATTATTTTATTATGTGGTGAGCTGAAATGGTTTTATTATATAATTAGGTTTGGTTTATGACGTTTGAAATGACTTTATCATGTAAGAAGATGATACAGAGTGTGAAGTGATATGAGAGGCACTTAACTGATTTAATCCAGGATATAACATTTGACCAATCAGAATGAACTATTTCCAGGGAGATGTTTAATATTCCATTGAAAAGTGGTTGTTTTTTATTAATACTATTTATTTAGGTGAAAGTTAAATTAAAAACATTCATTCATTAATTTTCCTTCAGCTTAGTCTCTATTTCAGAGGTCACCAAAGCGGAATGAAACGCCAACTATTCCAGCATAGGTTTTGCACAGCGGATGCCTTTCCAGCCACAACCCAGTACTGGGAAACACCCATATACTCTCACATTCACTCACTCATATACAACAAGCAATTTAGTTTATTCAATTCACCTATGCTGCATGTCTTTGGACTATTGGAAACCCACACAAACACAGGAAGAACATGCAAACACAAAGAAATGCCAACTGGTTCAACTTTAAAACATTTTTCTTATAATAAATGAATCTGACAAATGCAATGTATAATATGTTACCCAAATATACTGATTTGCATGAGTTTTTAACACTGACGATAATAAGAAATGTTTCAAACCACAAGTAAAAATGATTTCTAAATGATCATGTGTGTCACAATCTCCAGCAAATTAATTCTTGCGGATTAATGGAGATATACACACACACCACACTAAAGAAATCCCAGCATGCACCTCGCACACACCGGTTCTTGTTTTCCACTAATTGCAAACACGCACAGCTGAAGCTGTTCATGGACTGATTCAAGGACTATATAAACAGCACACACACTCATCTGGGCAGTCTTATAAACTGTTTTCGACGCGTTTCCCTTGCTTTGCCTTTAGGGACGCTCAAAATAATTGATTACCCTTTAACCGAAAGGGTGCGTTTTAACTGGAGATATGGTAACACGTGCAACCACATGTGCCTACAGACGTGTTTTGAAAATTCAGCTTTGAAATCACAGGAAAAATTTATTTATAACTGTAATAATGTTTTAAACACTACATTTAGTGAATTATTTTTTTTTAAAAGGCTATTTTTATTCAGCATAGAAGACCATTGAAGAGACAAACTTTGCAATTGTGTATGCATATTTCATATATCCTTTCTACTTTATATTGCCTCTACCCAAAAGCAGAGGCAGAATTCAATTAAAAAATACATAAGCATAAGCATATGCAAATAACCCTGTTTGCATACACACAGGTTTACAGACGTACAGCAATACAGGCTCTATCAGCACAGATGTTTAAACACACACACAAACACATACACGCACAGAGTGCGAGAAGGCAGCAACCCTTTTCCCATCACACTGGCATGTTGCCAGTGGCAGCTCCCCGCTTGTGCCATCAAATCTGTGCGGGTGAATGGACACACACACACACACACACACACACACACACACACACACACACACACACACACACACACACACACACACACACACACACACACACACACACACACACACACACACACACACACACACACACACACACACACACACACACAGCACAAATGTTGAAAACAGAGAAGAGGATGGCATCTCACAGTATGAGACACTACCAAACACACTAAGTCACAATGACAGGATGTGTTTTTACAGCACACACACTGCAGCTCTCAAAAGGTTATGCAAGATAATACGCCTCTCACACACATACAGTGCATCTTATAGTCACCATGAAACATTACCTAATTACTATTTTGGTCTTATTCATTTGTTTCGAACACTGTAGCTCGTTTACTAAATTGTGCTGTGCAATCGAATAGATAGCAAAGGAACAAATACATAAATACATTTGAAAAGATCCACTAAACCAGTTAACGTATATGTAAGACTATGTTTGATTCCTGTAGCTTAGCAACAGTGTTTTATAAACCAGTTGAGCAGAAAGTCTGAACCAGCAGACATCAAGGTGTGACTGTGCTGCCACTTATCACTTCCCATGATCCTCTAATACAGCTGAGGATTCTGTACTTGCTCACTGGAAACAGACTGAGCAGATGTAAAAATGTCAAAGTAGTCATAACAGTAACGTTTGTTTTTAAGAAATCTTATTTCAGTTTCCTCCTAAATGGAGAAGTCCTGCATGCTTCACCAGAACGAAGTCTGCCATTTCACAATAAGCCCAAGTTAGAATATTTAAAGGGCACATAGTTTAACCCTTTTTAATGATTTAATATTAATATTATTGTTCTTCTGAGTGTGCCAGTTTAGGTTCAGTTTAACACACGGTTCAGATGTTTTTATTATAATGCGTTCAAAAGTGTCATGTTGGTAGCGTTTACACACAGTTTGCTGTTTTAGGGGCATGTTGCTTCACAGTTTCGGCTTCCTGGCCAATGTAACAAGGGGGCGGAGCCAAGAGCTCCCACGCTCTGTCTTTGCAACAGACAGCCTGACAGACAAAGAGAGAGAGAAGCTAAGCTGGAATGAGCATTCAGCCATACATGTACAACTCGGGACACAGACCAAGCAGAGAGTACAAAATCATTTATGTCTTTGTATAGTCTCCGTGTACAAGTGCCGTTATAAATGTATAACACAATAAGTTTATAAGTTATAGGTAGTAAAGGCAAACAGTCAAATATGCAGAGTCATTGTACCTGGTTGCACAATTTAATATATGAACTTATCTTTGTACACTGCTAAAACTCGTTACCGGAGAGTAATAGATTCAAAAGACGAAAGTTGGGGAATATATCATTAGATATAGACAACAAGATGAATTAAATATCCTTTTTAACAGATATAGTGAGATTAAATCCAGTGGTAGATCCTTGATCACCGTCTGACGTGTGCAGATCTCACATGAGTTTCTGTGCTCAAAGTACCCACTGACTGCCTGGAGCTCTGACATCCGCATCCGCCATGTGTGGTCACGTGATGTGCATTTTCAGCAGTGTAGTATGGATGGAGATCTTTTCAGAAACACTAGGTAAAATGCCAGTGTGGACACTGATCGTTTTCATTCTAAAAATGCTACGAGTGTATACGGGGCCTTAGCCCTTCCACTCCCTCTAGCTCTTAGCTTTTGTGTGTTCATGTGAAGAAGTAGATGTGTCTCAATTGTTTTTTGGTTGGATGCGTAAAGGTAAGTGCAAGATAGACTCGCAAATGAAGATTGTTTTGGGGACCACAGTACAAACGAAAGGGTAAAGGGAATTTTTAAGCCAGGATCATTGGAAATATGTGCCCAGGGCTACATTTTTGAGAACCGAAAAATGGGCTCCCTGGACTACATCTTCTTGCAGTTTCTGTTTTTACTAATCCACTAGAGGCCGCCGTTTACATTTTTTACAATGTCAAACACAGAATGCAATTTGGCATTTTCTCATACGGGCATTACTTGAGGCTGCTGTGTACATTTCTGCCCATCTCAATGTGCTTCTCACATGCTTCAATGAGAGAAGGCGGTGCACTTGTTGTCATGCATAATATATCAGTCTGATATTGTCTAACCCACCTACTCCCTTCCCTAAACCAACCAATAGTGTTTTCGAAAGCAAGCTACAAAACAAAAGCCATCATGGCCATGCGGTTTCACCATGGTATAAAATTCCTTCAGTGCAATTGAACACCAGTTCTGTGCTGTGTTGAGGCAAGTTGAAGCTAAATTGTGCAAGTCAATGCCGCTCAAGGACCTAGTTTGCACACCACTGCCATTAAATATCTTCGAATGAAGCTTTTTTTTAGACAAGTTTCTTAAAACTTTTCCAAAGTAAAACTTAAGCACTTTTCATTTACTCACATTTTGAATGTGTCATTCTTTTTAAATTGATATTAAATTTAATTTCAAAGGGCACAGATGCAAGAAGGGAGATCTTGCAACATGTACATGCACAGGCTCCCGAGTTTTGCAAAAGAAAAATACATATTTTATTTTAATAGTTAATAATTTTTACCTATTTAATAACATAAATTATAACGAAAGCAACACAATTACATTTTCAAGCCGTTTCAAGCACTAAATGTCCTAAATTTCAGCACTTTTCAAATGTTAAAAACACCAGATTTAAGTTAAAGCATTTTCAGCATCCGTACAAACCCTGCTTAGAGTACGAACATTACCAGTACAAACCTCATGCCTTCGGTAGATTTGTTTTGGTAGTTGCAATAGAGTTGTGGTGTTCCCAGCATGGCCTCAGTAAACACAGCCAGGAAACCCAGGCTCTCTACGAACAGAACCGAGTCCAGCAGCAGATACGTCACATAGGCAGCCAGCACCGTGAATGCCAGTACACACTGCAGGTAATCCACAAAACGACTCCACGACCAGAAGTAGTTCCAGTCAAAGTCTGCAAATCAAGAAGACAGAGAGAGTATTAAAAGCAATATAACATAATACATGTCAAAAGGAATCAACAAGTATGCATGAATTATGCTCAAAGGTATATTAGTATGGAACAAGGGATGAATCAATGTCACATACATAATTAAAAACAGATCAGACATGATAGAACACAGTGATTTACAGCTGTATTGAGAGGATTACTGGAGGAAAATATACAAATTACAAACAAATAGATAAGTAATTACACAACCTTCCACACATTTGCACTATGTACGGATTACCAGAGTTTCTGAAAGATGTCTCATGCTTACTGACAAATATAAAACACACACGCACGCACGCACGCACGCACGCACACACACACGCACACACGCACACACGCACACACGCACACACACACACACACACACACACACACACACACACACACACACACACACACACACTTATAACTATATTCTTGTATACATACATTTATTTATTAATTAAGTATTTAAAGACTACATTGTGTTAATAACTTTGACATGGTGTATATATGTCCTTTTTTTCTCTCTCTCTCTTCTTTATTATATGTATATTTGATATTTTTGGTATTTATGTTATGAAGTGTTTATTGTAAAAGCGGAAATCTTTTATTTTGAATTAATTACCATTACGCATATAAACGGACACACAGAAAGATCGCACATGATCACGGCGTCTCAGCTGTGCGGTCTGCAACGGACAAAAGGTTTAGCTTCTGGTTTGATTGGAGAACAAGGTACTGACACTTCGTTTAATATGTTTGTTTGTTTGTATTGAGTTTGTACATTGAGTTTAAGTGATGTCTGTTTCTTTGTATACGGTTTTCATATTTGCTTACATTTGGTTTAATTTTCTCTTTATATACAAGCTCTTACGGTGTTCGGTGTATGGTGCAAGGTGTTTGGCCTACGGTGTAAGGTGTTTGATGTAGATGACGGCGTCAGTGAAGTGAATGCTGCACTGAAAATAAATCATGGGAAAACACCAGTGAAAGAGTCAATCCTTTACTGAACCAGGGAGCTACACATTGTATACAATGTTTATTTTACTAGGGCACATTGTCTTAAGGTGAACAATCCATATAAGGTCATGATCATCTATTGAAAAAAAAAAAAAAAAAAACTGTTTTGGTCATCTTTAAATCAAATTCTAACCATTTGCTTCTGCTTTGCAATAGCAGGCCTGGTCTATTACCATCAGTTTGATGGCTTGGCCGAAATATGCCTAGTCACACCCCTTTAACCATTAGTTTGCTGCAAGTGCAAGATGAATGGAGGAGCACAAAAAAATTAAAACCACACCCACAATACAATTTTCCATTTAAGTTGGATGCACGTCATCATTCTGAAATAAAAGCCAGAAGCAAATTCAGGTTTATGTGGACTTTTAATGTCAGCATGAAATCATTCTAATATGCTGATTTGTTGATATCAACATACATTTTTTGTACTTTAATTTAATTGAAACCTTTTTGGTCACATTTTTGAGTTTAATACATTATTGCTGATTACAAGTACACATTTATTTTCAACAAAAACTATATTTGAATGGTATTGATGATCGATGTCATCCTGAATTAAGTGGCAAAATCCTGCTCTTCCTAGTGAAGCTAATACGGAGAAAACTGAAAGTGCAATTCAGCGAAATTCCGCTAAGCCTGGCTCCATAATGGAGCACACCTGTATTGACACCAATGTTAAAATGGCCAACTTTACAGCAGAAACAAAGGTGTTTACAGCCTGGTACAAAAAACTAATAGCTAATATTATCCTTTATGACAACTGTAAGGGGGTGAAATTTTTTTACACCTCATCTGTTTTGTTTATTATAAGTTATATTAAATCAGCATAATTAAGGGCGTGGCCACTTGAAAGTGAGCTAGGTCTCGTTGGTTGCCGTCATATCACCTCAGCTGATTCCAGCTGGTTAGCTGCTGAGCTCGACATATACATCGTATTTTAGTTTTGTTATTTAACTTTACACAGTCGACTACCTTTTGGAATTATTTCTTACAAGTATCAGATAATATGGCATGGTGGTTACTTAATTGTGCTCTCAAAGTGGCCTCCATTTTCCAGGTGAGTGAAATTATATACTTGTATTCCATATCTATAAATGTATTCGTTTTATTTAAGATCACTTATCATTTATAATTTTACTTCAAGCTTTAATGCACTCAAGAGCCTGACAGATTGATTAGCTGATTAGCATCTAAACATTGTCATACAGCAAATGTTGTCATACATTTACTAACACTGACTATTTGAAGTATTTGGAATAAATTCACATTTTCCTCCTTTAGAAAAATGTCATAAGAACAATGTTTAGTGGCTCAATGTATAACAACAGTGTTTTAAAAAGACTATACACTTTATGGAAACAGTACACAACCAAGAACATGTGGTCAGGACACAAACGAGTCATTGGTAATGAAGTATTAAGCTTTTCTTCTGAAAAAAAGCCAGTCTAAGCAAAATGCTAGCAGGCATCTGTAGCTTCACTCACACTCCACCTCGTTGGCCTTTTTTGGTTACAGCCGGTCAGTGCAAAGACGTGCAAATAAAATGGCGACAGTTGGCCAAGCCAAATTCTAGCTTCATTTGCGCTCTTAAGAAACCTATGGGTGATGTCATGAATACTATGTTGATATCTTTCACAGTCTATGTCCAGAACAGAGTGTGCAATTTCTGCTTATCCTCAAAAACCTTTTTTAATTCTTGTGAATGGGTTTGCTACACTAAATCGATGACCAGGAGCATTAAATCATTAACATTTTGCTGTCTTTTGGATCTACAGTTGAAGGGGCTAATAATTTTGTCCCTAAAATGGTGTTTTAAAAATTAAAACTGCTTTTATTCTAGCCGAAATAAACTAAATGAGACTTTCGAGAAGAAGAAATATTATAAGACATACTGTGAAAATTTTCTTGCTCTATTTGGAAAATATTTAAAAAAGAAGGGGGCTAATAATTCTGAATTCAACTGTATGTCGGATGACCACTTGATATCCAGAATAAAATCTGGGCCTTGAAGTAAAAACAGTTCTAGGACCCTCTTAAAAAGTAATAAAGGAGCTTTTTTTCATGAGTATCCACTTCCCAGCACAAAGAGAACTCAGCAGGGTTGAGTCTGACTGGATTCTGGCCCAAAATAATCCACTTTCACCAATTATTTTGGCCTTTCTATCGATGGAGGCTGAACTCTGGGAACTCATAAGCCTGTAAGTCAGCTCTCAGCCATCCACTGGTGGATGAGAAGAGCATATCTAATCAAAGCACACAGGGAGCTTCAACAGCGGTTACTCTCATAAACCGGCAATGAAAATGTCGGAGTACAAGCAGAGGCCAAAACCAAAGCACGAGGACCACAGTGACATCAAGAGTGTCATGAAAATGCCAAGGCATATGGGACAAAGCTGAAAGAAAAGAGAAGGACTCAAAAGACCAGATAAAAGCACTGCTATGAACGGTCTGGACTGGACTGAAGCCATAACAACAACACATATTTAGTAAATAACTGTAGGGGTGGATTTGGAAAACATGATTCCAGCAATTCACTGCTTGGTTGCGCATCTCTTTGGATGCCAGCTGTGCTCACAAAACACCATGAAGAGGGGGTGGCGCAGATTAGAAACAAGTGTTTAGGAAATCTGTTTGTTTGGGTAAACCGTATCACATCTAAAACTCTGCCCTCAGTTTCTGCAATCTCTGTTTATTCAATTACTTAGCGAGCAGCGTTTGCTGAAGTCTTTTTGAAACAAAGTTTAGACAAACCACTAGCCCTAAAAGTGCAAGTACAATGTACTGATGTACAGAGGACCACCTACACAGAGGACATTGCCAAAACCAGCTTCCTATTGATCAGACTGGGTGAATTTTTGTGCCAATCTTCAATAGACTAAAAGTCGATGAGAAATCGGCAGGGGGAAGTTCTTTGCCAACAGAAGTCCCTCGAGGTGACAATTTTGCATCGATTTTCATCAAGCATGTAAATCTGCACACACAAAAAAAAAATTCTTACCACTCTAAAAAATTAGATTTCAGGAGGTTTATTAGCACAACTTAAATAAAAAGCACGGTTGCCAATTAAAACATATAACTTGCAAGTGAAATGCCAAAATTTTACTTACTATAGTAAATTTTACTTTTACTATATTTATAAAATGTCAATCATAACATCAACTACATTCATAGCGTGTATATTAAACTTCAATTAAACTACAA
Source organism: Danio rerio (assembly GCF_052040795.2). Taxonomy (NCBI): domain Eukaryota; kingdom Metazoa; phylum Chordata; class Actinopteri; order Cypriniformes; family Danionidae; genus Danio; species Danio rerio. Next base: position 12,566,557 of record NC_141039.2, on the reverse strand, counting down.
ATTCATCTTTGTGTTTTTGTCTTACCCTGAAACACACTCTTACTATTATAAGAGTATAATGCAAGTGCCACAGCTTCAGTATTCATTACCAAAATATTTTGCTTCTGTAATTGTTAATTAATCAAAACTTTTTAATCACACTAGTATTTTTAAGGCTAAAAAATAATAACTTTTAAATGTACTGTTGGGCAACACAGTGGGGCTGTGGGTGGCGCAATCACCTTACAGAAAGAAGGTTGCTGGTTCGAGCCCCAGCTGGGTCAGTTGGCATTTCTGTGTGGAGTTTGCATGTTCTCCTCATGTTCGCATGGGTTTCCTCTATGTGCTCCGGTTTCCCCCACCAATCCAAATACATGTAGTATAGGTGAATTGGGTAAGGTAAAATTGACTGGTGTGTATGTGTGTGTGTGTGTGTGTGTGTGTGTGTGTGTGTGTGTGTGTGTGTGTGTGTGTGTGTGTGTGTGTGTGAGAAAAGTGCTGTTGATAATAAATTGTATTCATTTTTAGTTTGTTTATATTGTTATCATGCTTGTTTTTTATGCATCAGTAAAACATGGCTGGGTGACACAGTGGCACACAAAAGAAAATGAATGAATGAATGAATGAATGAATGAATGAATGAATGAATGAATGAATGAATGAATGAATGAATGAAAGAAACATGGCTGTTCACTTAAGAAGTGACTCGTCCTTTACAATATTTTTGTAAAATAACATTTGTTTAATATTGCATTGAATATTGCGTTTAGAATGTTTTGACCAGCCCTATTTGCCAAGCACAAGCAGGGAAACATGTTCAGGTAAAGTAAAATAAAGGAAAAAACATGATTTTGAATGAATAATTCAACTATTCACTTATTTGGACAGGGACTTGCTGCCACCTACTGGTTGTTTTATGATCTGGATGTCCAGATCCGATCACGGAAATCGGGCCTGATCATGTGATTTCAGACTCGATCGGAATCAGACGTTACCTCCTGATCAGGACTCGAATATATAATAATACAATAATATATATATATATATATTTATACAACAGTTCTGTCAGGTTCTTGAATCTGATTGGCAGATAGCAGTGCGATATTTTGCCAGTAACAGCACACAAATACCTCTTCAACCTTCACCTTTGTGTATTACTCCGCCCACATACAGTCAGCATCAACCAGGGGACAGCCTACTGTTTGACAAATATTCTTGCTGTTTGTACTCATGTAGTTGTTTAGATTGTAACTATGCAGTTGATTTATAAGGACCATGTCTATTTGCTATGCACACTGCTACTTGTGTATATATTCTCATTATTTTTAACACGTCTATAGTTATGCGTGTGGCATGACATCACTTTGTCGAGGAGACGCTATTGATTAAAAGCCGGCAAGACAGAACATGGAAGCAGCTTGAAGCGGAAAGTATGTCTGGAGGTATTATAAAGTTGATGACAACAACATTGCCATAGCAAACTGTCAGATATGTAAATGTTTTTGGGAATTTTAAGTTGAGGTGCTATTTGTTTTTATATTAGATTTTTTATTTATTTACTGTTGCACTAAAGTCCAAAAGTGAAGAATTTATTTTTATTTATTACTTGATTTTTCAAGCTCACAGAAGTGCTCTTTGTGGAATGCTAAGATAAGGTGAAACAAATAAAAAAATAAAGAACATCCTGGATCTGTTTCTTCGTTCTTTTTTATGTATTATAGAAGTATCCGATCGGGTTTCGGTATCGGTAGATTCTCAAACTTAAATAACTTGGACACGAAGACAAAAAAAACTTGATTGGGACATTCCTAATTTTAGTGGCAGCACAAAAACACAGCAGACTATTGTTTAAAAATGTGTCATTATTACAGACCCCTAGCGATAACCAAGAATGCTTAACACATCTGTAAGAAGATTTTGGAGAAGGCATGATCGAGTAATTGTGCTTGGCATCGGGTATGAGTGGTATTACAGTAATGAACGTGGCCGGTCATGTCATCACAACCCACACAGAGAACAGCGTGACTGTCGAGACTTTCACAAGAGTAACTTTACCACTCTCTGTCATGACTTATTATCCCAACCGCTCCTCACAAGCAATTCTAAAAAATCAACTCGGCATTAATTCCCATTATGCAACCCTGGAAAACATTCTGAATATTTGATGCAGAGACAATAATAAATGGATAATGAGGGAGAAAGTGAGGTCAGTGCTTTGCCTGGCTAAATATGCATTATGCGAAACAGAAGAAGCAAATCTGATCTCCACAAAAACTGACAGAAACCTCACACTCAATACTGAAAAGCAGTTATAAAGCAGTTCATGCTGCTCAATTTATTCAGAATATGTATTTATTCTAGAGAAAGGTTACATCTACAAGTATTGCAAAGATTTAAATCATTTAAAAGCACTTAGAAATGTGCATATTAAATGTTTTTGTTTCAATATTACTTATTTAATTAAATTTTTTACATATTTAATTATTTTAAGTTCACAATTCATTCATTTTTCTTTGGCTTCAATTTCAGAGGAAGCCACAGCGGAATGAACCGCTAACTATTCCAGCATATGTTTTATGCAGCGGATGCCCTTCTTCCACCCATAACTCAGTACTGGGAATTACCCACACACTCATTCACACACACACACTCATAGACTATGGCCAATTTAATTTATTCAATTCACTTATACCGCATGTCTTTGGACTGTGAGGGAAACTGAACCACGAGGAGAAAATCTACGCCAACTACAAGGGAGAACATGCAAACATTATGTAGAAATGCCAACTGACCCAGCTGGGACTGAGAACTACTTGCTGCGAGGCGCCAGTGCTCACCACTACGCCACCGTATTTTATGTTCTTCATTCCAAAATTCAAAGAAATAATAAGACAATCAAAGAGCTATTAACCCATTAAAATGTACTCAACATTTACATACCCTCAAGTGGTTACTAATCTTTATGAGTCTCTATTTAACAAAAAAAAAAGGTATTGTGAAGAAATACTGGTAGCAATTGGCATCCAAACAAGGAAAAAACTACCTTTGAAGTCAATGGCTACCTGTTTCCAACAGCCTTCAATGTATATATATATATAAAAATAAAAGTCTTTCAGTGTCAGTGGAATATGGCAAAAAAACACAATTGAAATGATTAGCAGGAGAAAGAATGCTTCTGCACAATTGAACTAGGTTTTGAACATGGTTATAGCTGTAGCAATTGAAGTCAAATGTGAAAATGAATAAAAAATGTCAATTTGTGACAAATATTTTGATCTGTGTACATTGCTTAGCATATTTAAATGTTTATTTATTTATTTTTTTTAACTGAGCATTATAACTGACTACATACGTTTCCGTTAAGCTTATTAATCCTTTAGCCAATGGATGTGCAATGAAGTTTATCCACGGTCCATGCAGATCACAACACACAGTTCAGCAATGCACGTGATCCATGAATTCATAACAATTTTTTTTTACTTTAATTTTTTTTTTAACTTTATTCTTAAATTTTTAATGATAGCAGAGACATGTACTGCTGATATTTTTTAAATAATTAATTACACAGATGTGCTTTACATCAATCAGGGGGCATGTTAAAGGGACAGTTTACTCAAAAATGTTAACATTTAACCTTTCATATGTTCCAAACTACTTTGTTTTTTCAGGATTTTCACTCTTTCATGGACGCCAGATTTAAGTGCTACCAATGACTTTAAGCACTATTAATTTTTAAATCAAGCATCTTTGTCATTTATAGTATTTACTGTATCTAACATTTCACTTACTCTTAGTGTAATCTGGAGTAATTTTCAGAAATTTACATTATTTTAAACAGTCATGTTCAAAGACTTTTAATGAAATGTGTTAAAAAATTACTGGTAATATTCAAATGTGGTTTCTGAAATATTGATCAACTGGACATTATTTGTCATTGTTATTGTAAAATATTTAGATGTAAGATTTTTCAATCAAGAATTTCTTAGTTTTTTTTATTCTGTTTTTGACAGTAGCACAGTACAATTGTTGAAATAAATACATAAACATTTTTTTTTTTTTGTTTGTTTTCAAGTTTAATTCAAGCATTTTAAAATGCTGGTTTTTAATACTTTCCAGGTCTCGAATGCATATGTCTGAAATTCAAGTACTTTCAAGCACTTTAAAAAAAAGTGTGGGAAGTGTTTTTTGTTTTTGAACACAAAAGAAGATACTTTGAAGAATGTTGGAAATTTATAACCACTGACTTCCATATTTTATAGTATTTCCATTTTCTATACTATGGATGTCAATGGTAAAATGTTTCCAATATTCTTCCAAATGTCTTTTTCTAAAAGAAAAAAATTCAGAAAAATTTTAAATTTATGCATTATTCTTGGGGTTGGGGGTTTAAACCAAAAGTCTCTTGTTCTGCTTTTCTTGTAATAGATGAAAATTACATTTAATTTGTCTTTTCCCATTTTTCTTGATTAAAAAAGGTTTTCTAATCCATGACTCAAAAAACATAATGGGATCCGTCGCACCCTAGTAGCCATTCATATGCTTTTAAATTAGACTGAAAACATCAGATTTTAAAAAATAATTTTCTTAAGTTTTTGAAATTGTCAAATAAATCTGAATATTATTAAAAAGGTCTTCATTTGATTAATCCTCAAACATGTTTTTAACAGGCTTTATGTGATCGATTCACCTGTGAAGGTCTTAGATGAAACTGCGATTAAAGCAGCTGTTATCAGAGTCATAAAATGTTATCGCTCTGAAAAACTCAGTCTGACAACCTGAGTGCGCTGATTTGAGCCCGCAGACGGTTATCTTACGCACCATCGGAGGAGAACGGTGGCCAGTTTATGACATTTCAAACAGATTTATTGAAGTATTGATAATTAACGACACTGGCATTTCAGATGACATTTTAAAATCAGATCAATTGCGGTGCTTTCGTCTGCGGTATGACGGAAAAGACAGGTGTGGAGGGTGTCTGCGTGTGAGAAGTTTTTTTTAGGTTGACAGAAAGATTATGAAAGAGACCGGAAGACAATTTGCAGGACAAAAGCGAGTTCTCAAAAAAAGAGACGTGTGTGATATTTGCAGGACTGATCAAGGCTGGTTTAGTCAGTGTTTCAAATTCAGTAGACTACTGAAGTCATGAGAAACTACAATGCTGCAACATAACTATCTAACCAACACATTATCTTTCTTTTTTTTTTTTTTTTGATTGGTCATACATCAGTACGATGTAAAAGCCTGTTTTTGACACTGAATAGAAAATTTCTTAAAGGTTTTTGCAAGGTTTGTTGGAATTCTGACTTTTTTCACTCTTAATTGTGTGATACAAATGCACAATTACTGACATTTTAAGTTGCCCAAAGAAATTTCCAGATTTCTGGGATATTCAGAGGACGCCACAGCGGAATGAACCGCTAACTATTCCAGCATATGTTATACACAGCAGATGCCCTTTCACCCACAACCCAGTACTGTGAATCATCCATACACACTCACACACACTCATAGTCTACGACCAATTTAGTTTATTCAATTCAGTGCTAACCACTACGCCACTGTGCCACCGTATTTTATGTTCTTCACTCCAAAATCCAAAGAAATGATTAGACAATTAAAGGGCTTTTAACCCAATAAAATCTTACAAACATTTACATACCCTCAAGTGGTTCTTAATCTTTGAGTTTCTACTTTTTCTGTTTGACAACAAAAAGAAGATATTGTGAAGAAATACTGGTAGCAATTGGCATCCAAACAAGGAAAAAACTACTTTTGAAGTCAATGGCTACCTGTTTCCAACAGCCTTCAAAATATATAAGCTTTAAATAGTTCAATGTAAATTCATGAGTGAATGAAAAGTGAATTATTATATTAAGTCTCTTTCAGTGTCAGTGGATTATGGCAAAAACACCATTGTAATATTATATATAATTTGCAGTCATCAGGGAGCCACTATGAATATGTGGAAGACTCGCTGACCATCCAGAAGCGGTGGGATTTCTGCTATTTTTTTCTTCTTCTACGAATTGTGAGATGTAAACTCAAAATTGAGAGTTATGAAGTTAGAACTGTAAGTTATAAACTAACATGTGAATTAAATCAAGTCTGAATTTTGAAGTCGCAACTAAAAGTTACAGGAAATTGAGATTGCATATATGAGTCTTAGATATAAACTCAAAATTGCGAGAAAACTATTTTGCATTTTAAAGTCTAAATTCTGAGGTGTAAATTCAGAACTCTGACTCTATCTAACAATTCTGGGAAACAAAAAAGCTGCAATTATGTGATATAAATTTAAAATTGTGAAAAAAAATTACGCAATAAACTTTATTTTTATTTCCATGATGGAAACGTACTACAAAAAGTTTTAAATTTAATTGAAATTTAATTAAATTTTCATTTAATTTAAATAAATTACTCAAATCATTAAATCAATGTCATAACTCAATGTAAAATTATTACAGAAAAAAAATCTGACAAATTATTTATTACATTTTGTAATGACATTAACTTAAAGGCCACCTATGATGAAAATCATCGTTTGTAAGCTGTTTGGACAGAACTGTGTGTAGGTATAGTGTGTCCACAGTCACATTGGGGTGATATAAAGACAATAAGTCTCTTCTTTTTTTATTTCCTGACGTTAAAATAAGATTCAAATCGCTCCTATTTTGAGGCCCACCGCAACGTGACGTAAAAGTGCGGTTTTCCCCACCCACTGAACTGATTGACAGCCGCGTATTAACATGTCTCCGTGGTAATGTGTATAATCATATCAAAAAGACAAGACGTGCACAAAGGAACTTGGATTAAAAGATGTGTTAAGCTCTCTGTGATCATCAATCATCATCAAATGTGATCAAGAATGAGTTTTACAAGTTTAAAAAGTCTTTTAAATAGTGCATATTAATGTTTGTAATTAATTACAGCGATTGCCAATTGTCAGTACAATTATAAAAGAAAACGCTTTAATCCTGGTTAAATTGTTTATTTTGAACATTAACATAACGGATATCCATACAGCAGTGGATGTTAACGTGTATCCTGTCACATTTGTGCGCAAAAACAGTGCAAGGTTAATGCACGCAATGTGTGTGTCTGTATGTGTGCGTGAACTTACACTTTGTGTGTAACAACACTGCGTATGACTCAACGAAAGGCTTAACTCCGCAACTAATACATCAAATAATCATTGGGAAAGTTCTTGCTGTAGTGTTTCTCACAAACGTTACGCGAGATGTGCTTCATGCCTGTCACTGTGCTTTTTATCTGACGAAGCCTGAGATTGAGGCACACCTGACAGACACGTGGGAACGGTGGGCGGGGAGAACTACGATTAAAGGCACAGGCAACAAAAACAGCTACATTGTGCTCAGAGTAGAAGATTCTAACAGTCTGAAAGCTATAATAAACAATCTGATGGGTGTTTTGAGCTGAAAATTTACAGACACATTCTGGAAATACAAAAGACTCTTAAATCTTGGAGAAAAAAAAGGTAAAATAGGTATCCTTTAAAACAAATAGGTCACTATCTTGAATATGACTTGAATATAATGAACTGATAAATTGTGCACAAAATTAAAGTTAATAGATTTAATTTAATTTAAATTACATTACATTTGAATACATTCAATTACTAAATTAATATTTATTTTTTTATTTTACAAATTTTCTCAAAACAAAGGTCAAAAATGACAAAACATCATCCAATTGATTAAATTACATTCAAATGGCTTTGATTAAAATAAACATGTAATATTTTTCTTTACATATAAGAAAGCAATTAATATATTATGTATTATTATATGTATTTAACATCAGTTTAGAAAGGCATATGCAGCAAAAGTCAAAGGTAAGAAGTTCTGCTTTCCAAAGTTAAATTAAGCCAAGATTTCTCTGTAGAATAGCATAAACTGATTGAAAAAAATGGGGTCCATTCGGACAAAATGCTGACTAACTTTTCTCATTTCGGTTATGTATGATGCAAAAGCCTCCGACTTCTTTTGGTTGCAAGGCTTTGCATCAACATTATGATTTATTGATGTGCTACATCTCATCTCAGTAAGCAGCATTCGCACCCTAGAGGAAAAAGCTGACAAAGGAAGACTGCATACGATCTCACACTGACCGATTCACACTGTCCTTTCACAGGAAGCGGCTCCTCTTTTCAAACGCAAGCCTTTGGCAGGATATTTATAGACTTCCTTCAAAAAGTGCCAAGCTGCTCTGTGTCTGTACCATGTCTGTCATGCTGCACCTTCTCCAGTCTCATGCCTTAATATAAAGAGAATTCACATCACATCACTGTCTCTTACCCTTCACCGGCCATACAGGAAGGGGGTATGTTAGGAATTAAGGGCCTGTAAATAGCTTTCCATGTGGCAGGAGTCACTGTTGAGAACAGGATCGTCTGGAGAACACTGATAACGGATGAAAAGACAACACCTACAGCTAGGCTCAAACGCAATGGGACGTCCATGATAGCTGGGATACCAGCGTATATGTCATATGCAGATCTGCATGGGTGAGACTCGCATAACACCTGGACAGATATTGCACACTCAATAAGAACACAGAAATGATCATAATTATGCTGAAAAGGAAATCCAGAAGGTCAAAGTACTGTAAAACATATATATATATATATATTTTTTTTTTTTAATTTTTTTTGCAGACAATTTATGTCCTGAATTTAAAGGACTATTATGATGAAACTTATCTTTTGTAAGCTGTTTGGACAGAACTGTGTATTGGTATAGTGTGTCCACAGTCACATTGGACTGATATAAAGACAATAAGTCTCTTTGTTTAATGTTCTGATGTTAAAATGGTATTCAAAACCCTCCCATTTCAGATGCTTCAATCCCGATTTGTGGACGTTAAATCCGGTTTATTTTTTACAATAACATAACGGATGTCCATACAGCAGCGCATATTAACGTGTATCCTGTCACATTTGCCATGCAAAAGAGTGTAAAGTTAAACATATGTATGCATGTGTGTGTGTGTGGGCGCGAGCAAACATTGTAACAACATTGTGTGTGACTCATCGTTGCAGAAATGCTTGAATGAACTCCACAACAAATACATCAAATAATCATTGGGAAAGTTCTTACTGTAGTAAGAGAGATCTGCTTCATTCTTGTCTGTCACTGTGCTGTTTATCTGACGGGAGACGCAGCAGGTGAAGGCTAAAGCAATCTCTATGGCTCTGACATGCATGTGGGAATGGTGGGCGGGGAGAACCAGCTCATTTGCATTAAAGACAGGCAACAAAAACAGCTACAGTGACCTAAAAGCTCAAATGTACCATTCAGAAAGTATAATAATAAAAAATGGGTATTTTGAAACTTAACAGACACATTCTGGAGACACAAAATACTTCTCCTAAATCTTGAAAAAAGGGTAAAATAGGTGGTTAATTTAGCGGATATATAAATTGCTTGGAGCCATTTACTCAGAGAAAAAAAATTGTAAATCCAATGAATTTTTTTTTTGGTAATGGGGGATGTTTTCCCCAATGCTGGGGATTTACGAGTTAGTGCACTCTAAGTGCTGGGTTTAGGTTGGAAGGGCACCCACAGAATAAAAACATCTGCCAAAGTAATTAGCAGTTCGTTTCGCTGTGGCGACCCTTGATAAATCAGGGGACTAAGCCAAAGGAAATAAAAAAAAAATTAAAAAAAGGTTCTGCTTAAATTTGCAAACTGAAAACTGAAAACACAGTTACTGGTGTTAATCTCTTTCATTTTAGGCAAGCTCTTTTAAAAGTCCTGCACAAACTGTGCAATTTCAGGCACGATTTGGTTGTCTAGGCAAATCCTAAAAGTTTCTTATGATCATAAGCCAAACTCTGCGGTCTTTACGTGTTGGTTTGACACAGATATGTTCGCTAACAGCCGCTTAATGGCTCCTGTGAACAAATTTTCCCTCTGATGAAGTTCTGGCGGCATCAGAAAATTTCAGACACTTTAATGCGGTGTGACTTTAGAACCAAAACTCAATAGGAGTGGAAAATGAAATGACACAATCCACATGACAACCTAAAACCAATAACAGGGAAATGTAGAAACAGCTTTTTTCTGGTTTTATTACTGAGGCATGTTGTTAGCAACATGAATGCTACAAATAGCCTATGTTTGCTTTTAGGCATAATTTCAGAATGCAGACTGTGCATTGACATTTTTATAATTGGTTTTAAATAATGAAATGGCCAGCCAAGAGTCCTGAACTAAACCTGACTGATCATCTCTGTAATAAAAACTATCCTGTTTAAGTTAAGAAACTCATTACAGTCAGCGAACAGTAGAAAAGACTGAAGAAGAGCTATGATGTGCTGAAGTCATTCAAAGGCCTAGACACTTAAATTAAGATGGCTGTGACCTTTATAAATTTTAGTCATAATCTTTCATTGTAGTATGATTGCTGGTCTTGAATTTATATAATTGAGTCCAATTTCCCACAAAATAAAGAGATTTTGCTGAAGTGTCATAGTAATTACACTTATTTAACAACACACTTTACTATACACTTATTTAACAACACACTTTACTATACACTTATTTAACAACAAACTTTACTATACACTTATTTAACAACACACTTTACTATACACTTATTTAACAACAAACTTTACTATACACTTATTTAACAACACACTTTACTATACACTTATTTAACAACACACTTTACTATACACTTATTTAACAACACACTTTACTATACACTTATTTAACAACACACTTTACTATACACTTATTTAACAACACACTTTACTATACACTTATCTAACAACAAACTTTACTATACACTTATTTAACAACACACTTTACTATACACTTATTTAACAACACACTTTACACTTATTTAACAACACACTTTACTATACACTTATTTAACAACACACTTTACTATACACTTATCTAACAACACACTTTACTATACACTTATTTAACAACACACTTTACTATACACTTATCTAACAACAAACTTTACTATACACTTATTTAACAACACACTTTACTATACACTTATTTAACAACACACTTTACACTTATTTAACAACACACTTTACTATACACTTATTTAACAACACACTTTACTATACACTTATCTAACAACACACTTTACTATACACTTATTTAACGACACACTTTACACTTATTTAACAACACACTTTACTATACACTTATTTAACAACACACTTTACTATACACTTATTTAACAACACACTTTACTATACACTTATTTAACAACACACTTTACTATACACTTATCTAACAACAAACTTTACTATACACTTATTTAACAACACACTTTACTATACACTTATTTAACAACACACTTTACACTTATTTAACAACACACTTTACTATACACTTATTTAACAACACACTTTACATGCCAATTTGCCCATAACAGCTGCACATATAATGTTGTAAATAGTAATATACCTGTACATTCACTTGTCAATTTGTATATTTGCATCCAATACTTTCTTCTATTTTTAAAATATATTTATTATCTGTTTTTTTCCCAGTCTCTGTAGTTCTGTAGTTCAGTTGCACTGTAGAAGCTC
>NC_141039.2:12482500-12550000 GCF_052040795.2 Danio rerio | reverse complement strand
TGTTGAGAGACAGAAGGAAATGATCAGATATTTGTAGTGGAGTTACTATTGTTTGATCAGTGAAGCAGTGTCGTGTGTAAATAAGGTCTAGCTGATTACCTGATTTGTGGGTAGCAGAAGTAGGTGCTCTTTTTAGGTCAAAAGAGGCAAGCAGAGTCTGAAAGTCTGCAGCTTGCGGTTTGTCAACGTAAATGTTGAAGTCACCTAGCACCAATAAGGGAGTGGCAAAATTAGAAAAAGATGAGAGAAGAACATCCAGTTCATCTAGGAAGTGACCTAATTTACCTGGTGGGCGGTAGATGACAACCACATTTATGTAGAAGGGGTGGATAATGGTGACTGCATGGAATTCAAAGGAGCTGATTGTTGGCAGGGACGGTATCAGAGTAAATTTCCATTCTTTGGAAATTAGTAGTCCAGTCCCACCCCCTCTCCCTGTCTGACGAGGAGTGTGGGAAAAAGAGAAATTAGCAGAAAGAGTAGCATGTGTAGCAGTGTCCTCCGGCCTCAACCAGGTCTCAGTTAGAGCCATGAGATTATAGTCAGAATATGTAGCTATGGAGGTAATAAAATCAGCCTTGTTAACAGCTGATTGACAATTCCAGAGGCCCACGGAGAGAGAGAGTTGTGAAATAGTAGATACATGTATTGAACGAACACACACACACACACACACACACACACACACACACACACACACACACACACACACACACACATATGGAAATAATATAAACAAGATTGGTAAAATGAAAAGTCTGGACAAATGGTAGATGAAGTGTGAATCTTTTAATCTGATTAAATCTGACTCAATCGAGTCAAATCAAGTGATTTGAATCTTCAAGATCCGATTCCTTGAATTGAGCTAATAAATCACTGATTGATCTTTTAACGTAGGTTGATCCCCTACGTAATGTTGTATCATTGCTTGAAATTACAAAGAACCACCAAGATTGTTTTTTTCTTATAACACCCATTGTGTAATCGGTCACATTTGCAGACACCATTTAGATTTTTCCATCACTTGAAAAAAGTCATTGGGAGAACACAGACTAGCATTATCTCACACTCAAACAGAAAACTGTTATTTTGCAATAGCATATATCACAATATTAGTTTGGCTGTATTTTTATCAAGTAAAAACAGCCTTGGCCAGAAAAAGGAATTCAAAGCATTTAATAAAATCCTTGCAAGACTGATAGCAATAGACTATTCATCTTCATAAGCTCTACAAACAGACACAAAAACATAATCCATTCTACATGAGCTTTCAAATGGAACAAATAACATCTTTTCTTCCACAGCTTCAATAATCCTGAGGGTCTGGCCCTCTTTTCTTCTAGGCTCACTATGTGAAGTTTCACTATGTCCATTCACAAATGGAGGGAAAAGGCCTTCAGGGGCCAGGAATGACTGACGTGCAACAGAGTGCCACTATTAGATGTCCATTCCTCTTTTCAGCAAGCCTTCAGCCCACTTGCCAGGAGATATCTGCCAATTCCTTGCTCTAATTACAGCTAAGTTAAACAGAAAGACGCGTCAAAGAGACCTTTGGATGCTTAAATGACAGATCTGCTTGTGAAGGGTGAGCTGGTCTTCATCCAGATCCATACAATCTGTTCAATCGCAACTCTATTCAGTTTATAGACTGCCTACTGTAGCTGTAGTTGATAGCGGGCACCATCAGATACTGGATTAAGATGCTATCGAGCCTTGCTGAATTCACATGCCAATGCAGCAAACAAGCGCTTTGATTTCATATGACAGCGACTGAAGTTGGAAACAGCATTTTCTCATTATTTTGTTTTGAATATGTAAAGGACAAAATGTATCTAGGAGGTTGGGGTGATGTAAAGACAATAAGGCTCTTTTTTTATTTCCTGATGTTAAAATAGAATACAAATCCCTCCCATTTTGAGGCCCACGTAATGAAGGAATGCGGTTTCCCCGAATTGATTGTCAGCCACATATTAACATGTCTTCGTAGTAACGCGTTTAATCATATTTACAAGACAGGACGTGCACAACACAACTGGGATTAAAAGATCTGTTCAGCTCTCTGTGATCATCATCAAATGTGATCAAGAATGAGTTTAACAAGTTTAAAAACGTTTTTAAAACTGTACATGTTTGTAATAAAGTAAGTAAAGTAAGACGATAAAATTACTGTAATTCATCATCACAGCCCCATGTCAGTACAATTATAAAAAATGACGCTTCAATCCCGGTTTGTGGAATTTAACTCAGGTTTATTTTCATTAACATAACGGATATCAATATAGCAGTGTATATTAACGTGTATCTTGTCACATTTGCCGTGCAATAACAGTGTAAGTTAAATGTGTGCGCTGTGTGCGTGTGTGTGCGTAAACATTGTAATGACATTGTGTGTGACTCGTCGTTGCAGAAAGGCTTGAATTACCTTCACAACAAATACATCAAATAATCATTGGGAAAGTTCTTACTGTAGTATTTCTCCCAAATGTTACATGTGATCTGCTTCCTTTATGTCTGTCACTGTGCTGTTTATCTGAGGTAGTGGGAGATTGAGGCACACTGATTGGACGGTGGGTGGGGAGAACTACCATTAAAGGCACAGGCAACAAAAACATTGTGCTCAGAGCAGAAATTCCAGTATTCTGAATGGTATTATAAATAATCTGATGGGTGTTTGAACTGACTTTATAGATACATTCTGCGGACACAAAAGATCTTAAATCTTGAAAAAGGGGTAAAATGGGTGCCCTTTAACGCAATGAAAAGCTGACAGAAACAAAAACAGCCGATGATGTGACTACAGAAAATTGTTGTGGTTTTACAGACAAGGCTTAAAGGAATAGTTTACTCAAAACATCACCTGTTAAACCTGTTTGAGTTTATTTTATTTTATTTCTTTCTTTCTTACTTTCTTTTTCTTTCTTTTTTTTTTGTTTAAACACAATTTAAGTAATTTAAATAAATGTTGCAAACCTTTAACCATTGACTTCCACAGTATTTGTTTTCCCACTACCACAGTCAATGATTACAAGTCTCTAACATCTTTCAAAATATATTGTTTGTGTGTTTAACACATGGAAACTCTCAGTTTTGAAACCACTTGATGGAGAGTAATATTTCTTTTTTGGGTGAGCTGTCTAAACTAAAAAAAATGTGCAGTTAGAGATCTTAAAATACATCACTGCCACAGATTTGTCTTAAGACGCACATTAGTAATGTGCTTTCTAAATAATTTATAGAAAAGCTGCTTTTTGAAATACCCTAATTTAGATAAAACCAATGGTCCTGGCTTAAGCTAAACCCTGTTTGTGAAACTGGCCCACAAAGTTTACATTAAAACAGGCTAAGCATTTTTTTAGGAAAGTAAGCAGAAAACATTTCTATAAAAAAAACTCCAGTGTCTAGCAGTGGCTGGATGCTAATTGAGGCAGTTGCGATGTCCTGTAGTGATAATTTAGCAGAACCGAAACGGTGTGTAGGAGGGACACCCATTTACCTCCATTACTGCACCAGCACAAGGACCCCAACAGTCTCTAAATCAAATACATTTCACCAGCAGCATCCAAATCGAATAACAGGCTACAGAGCCATCAGCAGTGAACAACCGCCACCTGCTTTAGGCTTGAATGGTGGACATCAGGATGACAAACACGGACAGATAAATTGCGAGCAGCGATAAAAACGCTGACTTATTGAGTGCTCGGGTATCATTTGGGAACACTATTTGTTCTGACCTCAACCAGCAAACTGGCCATTTCAGCTTGACCTTTGACCGTCATATGGATTAGAGCCCACCTCCATTATTCAGGCCCATTTGATCAATGAGATTGTGAGCTAAGCAGCAATTAGCAAAAAGAGCTGAGAGGTTCTCTGCTGAAAACCCGTCTAATGAGGTGTGTGAGGGGCCGATGGGCACACATGATCAATAGAGCGAGAGAGAGAAATAGAGGAAGGAGAAAACACAATCTACTTTTACGTCAACTGACAGTTACAGTAAAAACAAAATAAGCCTTGGCCTTGGTAAAGACGACATACTGTATTATATCAAGTCTGCAAAAAAAAATAATAATAATGGTGCGAGGCATGTGTTGGCTTAGGCCCAATCCCAATTCTATTTTTGTACCCCTACCTCTTCCCCTTCCACTTAGCCCTTGCAACCGAGGTTCTTGCTTCAAATGAGTTCAGATGATAGCGACTACTGTATTGATTCCAGCTGTGGTATATTTTGGTATTTATCTCAAGGAAATCACTGAAGCCATGTATTATGTTATCATAGCGATCTAATGTGCCAATAAGATCGTAACAGTACTTTGCATTTACATTTTTGAAAATGCTGTATTTTTCAATGCATGCAGTGCACAAAGTAGTCCAGAAATTAGATTTATTATTGATTGGCTGAAGATCTCATTGAGCAACCTGAGGTTAAGAGTTTTGAACAAAAGCATCGTCCAGGTTAGCAGGTCGTCACAAGATTTAAAACTTTTACTAGTTTTTGTTATGATTTTATACGTTACTAGGCCAAATCTTTAAATGACCACACTGCTAGTTTTCAGCAAACCTGAAAGAGCTTGCTAGAAGGCTACAGTGTGAATTACTGTGGCAGTTTGGGTGGGGCGGACCCTGCTACAGAAGCCTTGACAGACATCACAACAAGAAAGAAAGTAGTCTATACCAATCATAATATGAAGCTTTACCTGTAAATATTAGATTTCTAGCTCCGACTGTAAATCATAATTGTGGCCACCTTTATTTATTTATTTATTTTTGATTTAAAGTTTAGTTTACTGATAAAATTAATGGTAGTAAACTGAATGCAAAAAGCCGAAATGCTTGCTGTAATATTTACAACAGTAAGAACAATGGTAATGAAATTAGGGTAAAAATTAAATAAATATTAGCATTTCATTTAAATGACTAAATATATACCCCTACATCATGCACAGATGTAGAATTAAACTTTTGACATGTAGGCATTTTTAACTTGCATTAAAAAGAGCAGAGAAAACAGAAATATACTGTCAATTTACATGTGCACATGCTTATTGTTGCTTCCAACAAAGACGGTTAGATTTGCTTCAAGTTTGGAAGTCCTAGGTCAAAGGAAGAACTCAAAACTGCACTGAAGACCAGATGTTACAGTGAGAGAAAAATAAATTCCTAGCAACTTCCTGACAATGATAGTAATAAACTCTACACAAACACATCTTCAATAATAAATACCCTGATTCAGCACATGTGCTGCTAACACAACTTCTGGAATCTACAGTCAACAATAAGACTCTTTCCGGAATAAAATCATTTGAATTCCCTCCAAAAACCCCAAATCCATCAGCCACTCTCAGATGGAGGGTATACATACTATAGAAGTTAAACCTATAAAGGTAAACCTATGCAATAAGCTCTATTAATCAGACTTCACAACAGCATTTCTCAGCTATAAAGCACCAACGCCACCTGCTGTACAACTATAGGAATAAAAAAGGGTGCTGTAAAGGAAAAACATGCCTCGGTAAAAGAATAGTTCAGACAAAACTGAACATTTCCTAAACATTTAATCACACTCAAGTGATGTATAAGAATTTAATCTGTTGAACACAAAACAATACATTCTGTCTTGAATGTAAATTAGCCACTGATATCAATAGTAGGAATAAAAAAAAAATTCTATGGAAGTCAATGACTATTTCAAACATTCTTTAGAAAAAAAAATCCCTGATGTTCAACAGAAGAAAGAAACTCAGGTATGGAACAAGTAGAGGATGAGTAAACAAAATAATTTTTTGGGGGGTAAACTAACCCTTTAAAAGTGTTTGTTAACTGTTAGCAGACTGTCATGTGACAAACAATGCAGTTGTTTTCAGAATAAAACCCCAAGCCATGCAAAACTATTCTAAAATCATAAAGTCAGCAAGTAAAACAGCGGAAATATACAGTACAGTTTGAAGCAGTAAACAATATTGTAGCATTTTTGATTTGGCAACCAGTTAAATCATGCAAAACTAAATTATTATATATTTCTTTGATTGAAATATTAAAGTGATACATACATAAACTTACTGTAGATCAAAAGTTCATACTTGCATGCAGTACTGCAATTCCAACAAGACATGCCAAATTGAAATGTACTAATTAAACATGCATTTGCTATTCATTCTCATACATTTTGCATGTCTGTTTGGGTACATGCAAGTGCAATTACAGGGTTAATAGAGAGCTGTGAAATGATGGCAGGATTAGAGGAGTATATGGTTCCGTCAGGTCGTACTGGGAAAAAATGAGCAGGATGGATGAATTAAGGGGGGGAAAATCTATATCAAACTGATGTTTTGTGGGAAACCCATCAGTACATACCCAGAAAGAGCCTCTTAGGAACTTTGATTTCTTCGTCCTTACTGTCTGTTGCTTCAGACAAATAAGACAAATAAACAAAACATAAGAACAGGGAAAGAGAGGGAAATAGATTGCATCGCTTCATCTTCTACACAAAAAAGGCCCTGAAAGCATGAAAACAAGACCAATTCATATTTCATCCTGGAACCAAACATTAAGGAAGCATATTATACATTAAGACAGCAAAGCATAATTTATATTGTGGCATTGGGGTGTTAAATATCCTTGCTCATTCTCATTTATGTAATGGGTCTGACTAGTACAAGAAATAAATGAGGTTTATAATTATGTTGACAGACAGACAGACAGACAGATAGACAGACAGGTAGACCATCTATTTATCCATCGATCCATCCATCTATATATGACGTAAAGTAAGTTCACTTTCGCTTTTGCTCTTGTGGATAGGGAAACCTTACCGCACAGTCATCAATTAGCCTATAAATAATTAATTTAGTTTGTTAAGCGCAAAGATTTGTTTCAAAACTATTCCTAAATTCAGTTCTAATTTCCAGCAAACGAATAAATGATTAATAATAACAAAGTTTGGTCAAAATACTAAGTTATTTTCAAATACACCTGCTATGCCCCATATGGCGCACTTTGCGCCTGACAATAGACCGATTTTGTTCTGGTCTAAAGAACAGACTATTTACAGTTTCTCAAAATAGCAACGCGCCAAAACACGCCTGCTTTTTTAGATTAGAACGCCTATGGGCGCACATTTGAGCGCAAATGCATTTGCTATATAAACAGCGTGGCGCAATGCCTCAAAATTACCCTTGCGCCGAGGTGAAAGTATTAAAAGACTATTGCGCTGCGCCTTGCGCCGGGTGTATGATAGGGCCCTTTAACTCTAAGGCACTTGTAAAAAAAAAATGTTAAGGCAATGAAAGTGTTCCTTCAATAGACAAGTTTGAATATTAAGTTAAGTTCAGATTTCTAGTTAGATTTATATGCTTCTAAATCACTGTTATCTATTTTTTTTATCAAAAAATAGAAAACTAAAATAATTTTTTTTAATTTTAATGTTTAATAATAGTACGGCTTCTGTTAAAATGATACTTTACCCCAAAACGAACTTGTCCTCACCATTTACTGACACTGGTTCTAAGCTTTTATGGATTTCTTTCTTCTGATGCACACAAAAAATATATTTTGAAGAATGTTGGGAAAAAAGAAGCCACTGACATCCATTGTGTTTTTTGTTCTTACTATGGAAGTAAACAGCTGTTTTTTCCCAAACCTTCTTCAGTATATCTTCCTTTGTGTTCAACAATAGAAAGTAACTCAAACAAGTTTGTTGAGGATAAGAGACTTTGAAACATAGTTTGACTGGTATTTTTTTGACAGATACCATCACTGCGAGACTACAGCAGATGATGATCATTCATGTTTTTATGCCCAATTGGGCTTATTCAAAATTACATAACTGTAAGATTGTAATTTTAATGTTGAAAGTCATATCTTAATTTGATTAATTTTACAGAAGGTATGCTTTTGCAATTCATCTAGTTATTCTGAACAGCCTTAATATGTCTTTAGGAGAGTTTACGAGCATCATTGCTGTTAAGGACAGAGGTTAACAATTTGGATCTCTTGGATTTCATGATAAAACAGACAGAATTGTATGACGTCACACTACTGTCTTTATATCCTTGATATCGACACACAAAGAAAACGGTTGACCCACTAAATACAGACAGAACAGCATGCAAACCAACATATATAAGCTGATCAAACAGGATGTCCTTGGGTAAACAGACAAGTTAGACTGTTGGTTTAAAACTTCATATTTGTCCAAGGAGTGCCTTTAAGTTTATCTTGTGTTTCGTTCAGTTGTATATGTTTGAAATATTGTTACTCAAAATGTTTTATTAATACTTCAGAACTAGACATACTGCAATTTTTGTGTATAAAATTATCACACTACATGTGTTCAGGTTAGTGTGATTCACCAAGTATGACATGCTCATGGATCAACATCAACATACCAATTGAATTTAAGAGAGCACTGGCCTTTTGGGGGAATATGTTCATTTTACAAATGCCCTGAAGTTAAACAGTTGAGTTTTACCATTTTTTAATCCATTCAGTCAATTCCTGGGTAAGGTCAAAGACAATAGAATACACAAGACGTGTCACTTGTATAGTTTTGAATGGGGAAAGTGTAACAGTCAAGATGGCAAATGAAGCCCCACCTTCTAGTACAGGAGCCAATCATTAATCGCTACAGACTGATGATTATCAGGGGGAGGGACTCAGACCAGATCCAAGTTTCTGCAGATTTTGTGTGATCATTTAGAACAGAGACAGTTGTTGTTTCATTTAATTTGGGATTCCTAATATGAAATTTATTCGTAAGCTTGGCGTGTAATTTTGGAGAATTTGACGTTTCCCTATTCAAAAAGAATGCCAAGCATACTGCCCAAGAGGCGTTTTAAAGATGGCCACCGAGTGAAATGACTTGCAGGGGAAAGCAGGGGTGTCCAAACTCGGTCCTGGAGAGCCACAAAGTTTAGTTCCAATCCCAATCAGACACATCTGGGCTAGCTAATCAAGCTCTTTCTACACTTTCTAGAAACATCCTTGCAGGTGTGTTGAGGCAAGTTGGAGGTAAAATCTGCAGGCTAATGGTCTAATCCAATTCAATGATTTATGCTAAGCTAAGCTAAAGGGGCTACTGTCAGATCCAGAAATCATCTGAAAGGATTTAAAAATTGGTAAAGCTCAACTGTTTAATTCTAGTGGACTTGTAAAAAATGTTTACAAGTGTTCCTTCAAGGGATTGAATATTATGTTAAGTTCAGGCTTATAGTTAGATTTATGTGCTTCTACATTACTGTTATCCAACTATTAATCCTCTCTGATTTTGGAAATAATTTACAGTTAGGTTTAGGGGTAGGGATTATGTATGGATTATATTTTCAAACAGGAATAATGTTCCACATTAACAACATAAATGTTAATCCAAGATTGCATCCTACTTTGCAAAACCAGAACCACCGTGTGTTCATTTTATGTTGGATTTGGGGGGGAAATTGACAAATATCACTTCTGTTTCATGCCAAATTTAAGGTGTGAGTATGGTAGCTGTCATGCATACTCATAGTTAGTCGGCATCTAAAAAATAGAATGTACTTGTTCAAAATGTGATTGATATCTATTCTAGGAGGAACCTTTGTAACAGGGTGTTTATAAGAAAATGTGAGGTGCATATAGAGAGGAAAGGGTCCGTTTCCTATAGTTGGATTTTCAAGCCCATTTGACAAACTTCATTAAATAAATCTCAACTCTTTCATAATGCTGGAATTAGAAGCGAGAACTTTGAGAAGTGAGTTTTCCTCATATTGGCACTGCACATCGCCTTTTCGTCTTCAAAACATCTTTATAGTTTGGTTTCTGCATTGATATGAACCTCTCTTCTTAGTAACCCACAGCGGCATAAACCAGTACGCGTTGCTAAACAGGCAGTGATGCAGAAGCAGGCATTGATTTTTCAATGAAAGCGGAGTTCAGTCAAACTACTAAATAAAAAAGTAGCAATATTAACTTCTGAAATGTAGAAAATTTTACTGTATATACATAATCCTTTGAATAAGAGAAATTTTGATTTAAATTTAGGGTGCTTTCACACCTGTGAATCGATTCAGTTGTTCCGAAACAGAGATTAAAATTGTTACATTGTTGCTCTTTGCTCTTGGAGCGGTTCGCTTTCACACTGCAAAGTTTCTAATCGGACCAAAAGAGCTAAAACAAGTCACGTGCGAGTAAACTCTCCTTACAGCTGTCAGGAGAGGTGGTGGTTTGGTGGTGATTGACAGGGTGCGCGCGATGTGTCTGAGGAGAGACACGGTGGGGAGGGGTGAGAAGGGTGCGCGATGATGCCTATTTGAGGACTGGGAGAGAGACACGAGATTACCGGGAGATCATCACTCGTTTGCGGGCATACGGAGACTCGCGAAACTTCCCGCCATACTCATAATTCTCTCTTCATATAGCCGTAAGCCTATTACATATCCATAAAACACTGTGATATAACCGCGCTCGGATCGGATCGCTTTCTCACTGCAATCGAACCGCTCCAGGGTTCGTTTCAATCGAGCCGAGACCACCTCATTCAAGCGATCTCGGAGCGATTACTTTGGCGCGGAACAGAGCGCGATTGCCCTGTTCACATATGCCAATCGAACCGCGCTAACTGGGCAAACGAGACACGTTCCGAAACAAAAGTGTAGGTGTGAAAGCACCCTTAAATTATTACACACTACATACTGTTTAGCATTCTTAACATTTGTATGTTGTTAACAGTACATACAAATTCCATTTCAAACTAATTTGAGCACTCCTGCTTAAAAGATGATGGCAGTTTGAGAGAACAAACTCTTTTTTTTTTGTAAACTTTGTAGCACACCACAAGCATGGTATAAAGACTGAAAGACTGATGTTCAGCAAGTAGGCAGCCGGTCAAAGTTCATCCAGAGCCTCCTTGTGTGATAATCTTGTGAGTCACATTCAAAGAAAGACCCTGACCATGTGACTTCATCATTTACTGCAATTCAATAGACTGCATTCAGCTAAACAGACAGGGAAACCAAGAATGACAGAATTTCTTTTTAAAAAAGAGAGAGAATTGCAGAAATAAAACTGATTATACATTATCTGCAATACTGTGCTGAGAACAGCAGCTGCACACACACTTTATTGGACAATAAGGCTGTAAAAAAGTGATAAAGTTTCACACCTGTGAACGAGCGGCGTTTGGTGTTGAGTTCAGTGGCCATGCGGACGCTGGTGCACAGATTCAGCATGATTAACATTGTGACGATCATGATTATACTCTGCCAAAGTAGAGGAGTCTCAAAGTAACGACCAAACCTGAACCAAAACACAAATATATAGGTTAAATAAATTAACATAATACTGTGATGTTTCTACATAATTTAACCATTACTTTCTTGATATGGCACTAGAACTTAGAATTGATTGACTTTTTACTATTATTAGAACACAAATAACTCAAATTACTTGTGGTAAAAAAAAAGCTAATAAAATTAATAATAATAATAATAATAATAATAATAATAATAATAATAATAATAATAATAATAATAATATTTAATTTTATCGTTTGGATAAAATAAACATCATTTAAATATTTCATGTCTTTTAAACAAGCTTTCTTGCACAAAGTCTTCAAAAAACATAATATCTACATTCAAGAACACATTTTTCACAAATTATTAAAGAAAGGTAAACACTTAATTATTATAAATTAATCATGTAAAAAATCATAATTTATCAGCATATAATAACAAAACTTTACTATAATTATTAAAAATAATACATTTTTAAATATCTAATTTTGTATAATTTATTTTGCCATTTTTAATCTAAATTGAACAATTTAAATTATATATATATATATATATATATATATATATATATATATATATATATATATATATATATATATGTATTTATCTTATATTAATGTCAGTATTAGGGCTGCACAATATATCATTTAAGCTTCGATATTGCAATTGTGTACATTTGCAATTGTCACAGGATCCGCAATGTCAAATTAGGATTATAATTGATCAAAAAACACAGTTCAGTACACATTATTTGTCCAGTCATTGTAAATCTGAACCATAACCTAATAGTGTAAAAGATTATTACTTGGATATGTTTTTACCACCTGCCACTGCACGATCTAAAGCAGTTTAAAACTTAGTTTTTAATTATTTAAATTATAAGTTTGTCACTTTATGAAAGATTAATTTTGTTGAATTATTTAAAAAATGAAGACTAAACAGTGTTTTTTCATTCCTTTATTTTATTTTCGGCTTAGTCCCTTTATTAATCAGGGGTCGCCACAGAGGAATGAACCGCCAACCTATCCAGCATATGTTTTACACAGCGGATGCCTTTCCAGCTGCAACCCAACACTGGCAAACACCCAAACAATCTTGCATTCACACACATGCACTATAGCCAATTTAGCTTTTTCAATTCACCTATACCGTATGTCTTTGTACAGGGGGAACTGAAGCACCTGGAGGAAACCCACGCGAACATGGGGAGAACATGCAAACTCCACACAGAAATGCCATCTGACCCAGCCAGGGCTCGAACTAAAGACATTCTTGCTGTGAGGCAATTGTGCTACCCACTGCACCACCAATTTTTGTCCCTCAATATAGTTAGATTCCACCACAAACAATAAAGCACTGCTTATTTTATTTGTATCCATGTTCTGTTGTTTTCATCTGTGCTTTAATTTGTTAAGAATTTTTACAAATATTTTATGCAGATGCACTCCCTACAAAAACATCCCAATCAATTTAAATATATCCATTCTTTCCAAACAATTACTTAAGTCATATTGTGAAATTATATTCATTTCTAAATATATATTGTAGAAACATAAAATATCGCAAGGTCAGTTTTTTTACCGATATCATGCAGCCCTTGTCATTATAATTTTTTCCGTAAATGTAAAAGAAAAAAAATGAAATAAATAATAATAAATATAATAAATAAATAATTATGTATGTATATATGTATATATATATATATATATATATATATATATATATATATATATATATATATATATATATATATATATATATAAAATGATGAAAAACAAAAGTTACAAAGGTTGTGCATTACATTAAAGTAATTTATAATATGCTAATCAGAATATTTCTGTAGGATTGTGACACTAAAAGACTTAGCTTAAAATGAAATAAATTACAGTTTAATTCTTTTAATCAAAAAAAATCAGGCCTTAGTGAGTTATTAACATCTTTTAAAAACATTAAAAAGCTTAATGATTTAAAACCTTTGGCTGCTAATACATAAAAAGTATTATATATTATATTATATATCATATATTATTAATTAGAATGACAAATTGTTATACAATTTACAAATAAGAACCTTTTGCAGCCATATCCAGCATGATATTACTACAAGTGTCTCCTTATAAACACATAAAGCAGATAAGTGGATTAAGTGTCACAGTACATTGTTTCCTCTTATAGATATAAGAAATGATAAGGTTTATCTTACCTAAATAGTATTCTTAATATATTGGCCACCAGCAGGACCAGGCACACATAAGTGGAGAATCCCTCAGCATTTTGGGTCCTTCGGATGTCCCTGTACTGAGGGATGTATGGCACTATTCCTCCAAAGATAATGGCAACAGATGCGACCCATGACACCACTTGATGGACAACATACAGGACCTGATCCATAATCACTTCATCCATGTTTGGCTGATGTTACTGTCCTTTAGAATTTAATCAACTCAATGCGATCACTGGCCACTAATTTAACGTTAATTAAAAATAAACCATTACTATTTGGCTGCTTTATTTACATATTAAAATGGAAATATTGATGATTACTGGCTGTATATTCTACGCAACGACAGTATAAGTACTTTCATTGTCCCAGTCCCCATTAGATCCAATTCATTCAAGTGCTTGCCCTTTTTCAGGAAAATACTTGCTAAGTCAATCGGAACGGGTCCTCAGCGAGAGTCCATATTAGATGATGTGTATTTTCTGTCTTACGGTCCACGCAGATAGAAAAAGAGTGCTGTATAACATTTTAAAGCTGCTGTGATCCTCTCTGCTACAGCTGGCTAATGCTCATAACAATACTTCCTCGTTTTCCACGTCACATATCACGTTATAGATTCATTATAGATTCATGAGACGCACGGTCCTAATGTCAGTCGAGCTCCGTTACGCACGTAGTAATAACGAATTTTTAAGTTATTGTTAGTTCACTCTATTGATTCTGCATTATATTTATATATATATATATATATATATATATATATATATATATATATATATATATATATATATATATATATATATATATATATATATATATATATATGCCATCTCACATATTTGAAAAACACGACATGGCCTGATTTTTAAATAACTTTTTAAGCGTATTATGACAGCCTGATATGATATAATATTTGAGTAATACTCTAAAATTCCATGAAGCAACTCAGACTTATGTAACAAGTCATAAAATCAACGGTGGTTATTATCGGCGCAAAATGATGCTATCCATCAATGTAACTTACTGCAAATGAATTCACCGTTGGCTGAAAACCGTATATTTGTTTGACACTTTAACGTTGTTGTGAGTTAGCAAGGTCTAGCATTATTTTTTTTATATATATATTTTTTGTTTTATTATTTTGTTTTACCTATTGAGTTCTTGTATCTCTGTATACTTTTTATATACTTTTCATTTTTGTATACCTCCGGCATTGTTCTGTATGTATCGTTCTTGCGTTTATAAAACTAAAAAAAAAAAATTGAATCACCATTGCTACATAAAAGGGTTAAATGTGGCTCTACCTACGTAAGAGGAAGTTTTTACAGCAAACGTCAATGTAAATTATGAATGAGATAGAAAAGTTGAGAAGTTTTAGAATTCACTTTTAATTATGATCAAATCTCTTTGAGACTTTTTACAGGGTTATTTTCAGACGCTTGCTGTTCCAGTTAACGTTGCCAGGAGCTGAAACGAACAACAAAACAAACCAACTTAGCAAACAAATCATGGCAGGATCCGAGTCAAAAGCTGCCAAAGATTTGACTGCAATAGTAAGTGTTCATTTTCTCTAAAATTCTAGATTTAATCATTGTTTTGCGGGTTATTTTAAAGTTTTACAAATCCGTTCTACTTATTTCTAGATGGAGACGACTATGCAGCAACTTCAGAGCAGGTTTCAAAACCTATCTGAACAGATCATCTCTAAAAATATCTTGTTCAAATGCATATTACTTTTTCGAACTCTGCCTTTAATGATTCATTAAAGAATACACGATAAAAGTGGTGGTTGAACCACAGTAACTGCTAAATCTGTTACATGACAGACTAACCACAGTTTCAATAAAACCCTAAGTATCGTTAGTGTAGAAAAACGTAAACTAAGGATTTGTAGTTCCCTTTCTGAAGTTAAAAAAAAAAAAAAAACTATAAACTAACGTGAGTACTGGTTTAGTTGATCTCCCAGCCTGTGGCTTGGTTTTAGCTGGTCTTTCCAGTTGGTCTGGCCATCTAAGAATTGGCCCAAACTCCTCTTAAACCAGTTAAGACCAGCCTATGTGACCAACTGAAACCTATCAGTTTAGACTGGTTTAAGCTGTTTTTGTTTGTTTGTTCATTGTTTTGTTTTTTAGGGAACCAGAAATCAGTCGTAGTTACTACACTGTAAAAATATAGCTGTATTTGATTTTTTAGTTAAGTCAAATGAACTTTTTAGTGATTTCAACTTGCATCAAACAGACTAAAAATATTAAGTAACTTTAATCTAGTTGAAACCTGATTAACGAATCAAAATAAGTTACAAAACATTTTCAAAATAAAGTAACAAAAACGATTGTTGTCATGACTGTTTGTCATATTGTTTACAGTGAATAAAAATACATATAGAGTTAAATATAATATAGTAAATATAAACATTGAGAGAGTTTTTATTTTAGAGTTTACAAAATTAGTATAAAAAGTATGTGCATTGTCCCTATAATACTAGCATGCATTAGACAACAAAACTAAGAATGGTAATATTAATACTGTTGTAGGTTTAAACTTCCTAAATGCATTTAGTTTTAATAACTATTACTCCTCAATCCTAAAAAATATATATTTATGACCAGAATCTGTGTATCACATATAAATGTAATAAAAATGTGATTTACCATTTATTGGCTGCGGAGATATGGCTTGAAATTGCTACAAAAGAACTGCAGGTTTTCCTTAATGCCTGAACTGGATGAGATGGGAACTCGTATCGACGACCTGGAGAAGAATGTTGCTGATCTTATGACACAAGCAGGAGCAGAAAATCTTCAGAAATCAAAGCAAGTGTATCTTTATTTGTTGTGTTTAATTTCCTAATTAAAATACTTTAAGATGTTTCAACATTATTTAGACTAAGCCAGGATTAGTCCATATTTAAGTTCGGAGATGTACGGTATGCCCATTAATGGTCATCTTGAGGCAAAACAAAGGCACTAATATCTTTTAGAATCATTAAGTACAAGTTTATTGGAGCTGAAACTGCTCAGGCTTATATATTTTAGTCAGGGACTTGACTAAACCTTTTGTTTGTGAAACTGGGGTGGATCTATAATTATTATTTTTTCTGTTTTTTTACACAGTGATACTGATGAGCGAGCACGATGGCCAAAGCAATGAGCAGAAAGGCTGAGCTCAACATTTTTGTGTATTAAGTTATGCATTTATAGTTTACAGGTGCCTTATTTTGTATTCCTTGTTTACAATTTCATATACATGTTTTATGTGGACCTTGTAGCCTACCTTAAGCAATAAAGTTTGGCTTCGTGTTTTATTTATTTTTTCATTAAATTTTCTTTTCAGCTTAGTTCATTAATTAATCACATCACAGAACATCACACCAAAATGTCATTCAATGAGGGCAAATCCAAAATAAATAAACAAAAGTTTCACCAACTTATCCAGCATATGTTTTATGCATTGGATGCCCTTCCAGCTGCAACCCAACACTGGGGAACCCCCATACACTCTTACATTCACACACATACACCAAGGTCAATTTAGCTTATTCAATGCACCTATAGTCGCAGACTGTAGGGGAAACCGGAACAGCCGGAGGAAACCCACGCAAACACGAGGAGAACATGCAAAACTCCACACAGAAATCCCAACTGACCCAGCTGGGAGTTGAACCAGCGACCAACCTTATTGCTGTGAGGCGATCATGCTACCCACTGCGCCACCGTGCTGCCCTTATGTAATTTTTGTACAGTAAATTAATATAAAGTATTCATTGCTGACAAAATGAGCCTTTTTAAAGCTTTTATAAGATTATTAAATGGGACATTAGACCATAATGACATAGTAAAAACTGATATGAAGCCATGAAAGAAGGCAAAGGGGCTCTAATTATCTTAGTGCTACTGTAGATTAGAGCCCATTTTGACTTTGCTGCTGTCTTAATATCATATCATGGCTTTGACAAGATGCTAGAATTCAATTCCTCTTATATTTTGTTCTATACTAAAATAAGAGCATCACGCAGTTGCTGCAGTTTTTTCAGATTAGGCAATTGGGTGTAATGAACTTCTTTTCATTTTGAAAAACTGAAATGATTTGACATTTGGAAGTACACATCCCAAAATATGGTCAAAAAGGGATACACAGGTAGGCTATCAAAAGTCAAAAGGGGTGTAAAGTGGGCCAGACCATTTACACCACACAATTACATAAGCAGCTTGAATAATCAAGGCAGGATGGATCCAGGCTTTTATGTTATTTATGCCAATTCCAGATTTAATACTATTTGAATATTGCAACAGAAATTGTGACCAATGTCTATTGTTCTATTTTGTTTTTCATTTGTAGCTTCACTTTTCTTCTGCTGTAGCTTACCTGCTTAAAGGTTTGACATGTTGTGCATTCAGAGTCTTCTGCAGAATGAACTTAAAACCAAGCATTATTATCTAGCACCAACAAGGCATCTATTGAACTGCTGCTCAATATTCATTAATTAATTTTATTTTCGACTTAGTCCCTTTATTAATCAGGGTTCACCACAGCAGAATGAACCGCCAATGTATCCAGCATATGTTTTACGCAGCGGATGCCCTTCCAGCTGCAACCCAACACCAGGGGGTCAACTGAGGACAGTTGCATGTGCTGGCCAGTTTGTTTTCTGTCTACTAAACTGATAGTAGGCTACAGTTGTTTTACTTTAAAACTTTAACAGATTGCTTTTTTTTCCTAATCATAAATGATGTCATAAATTTGTATTTTAAAAATTACTCTTGTTTTAATTTGTTTTATTGCAACTTTTTTGTAAATCTTTTTAGTACATCAGAAAGTGGTTATGATGACACCTGACTTGCTAAAAAATAAATAAATAAAAAAATCACTAAAATGCAGTATTTAAATCTTATAGTTAACTAGAAACTGAGGCGTATAACTGCAAATAGGTCCACTTTTTGAGAAAAAAAAAGAACCACCCCTTTCACCATGCTGGCTACAGGCCTGACAGTAACGTATTGCGTAACGCAGTAGTGTAGGGCATTATTTGTCAGATATGGCAACCAAAATCTGACATCTGATAGACATTATAGTGGTAACATTCACACAACGTTGAACTCTAACATCATTAGACATTTATAATTGGTTGATTTTAGGTTGGACAGTTTCTAATACCCATAGACAAGCAAAAATAAAGTAGTGACTGCAAGTTGAAGGAAAGTAGTAGAGTAAAAGTACCCAATACTGCATTAAAATGTACTTGAGGGAAAGTAAAAGAACACATTTTTAAACCTACTTAGTAAATTATAATTCCTGAGAAAACTACTTATTTTAGTATTTTGAGTATTTGTAAATTGTTACTTTACACCACTGGCTACCATGAAGTGATGCTGATTAGATATTTGCTGTATACAACTGAAGAGGTGTTCCTTATAAAGCAGCCATGTGGTGTAATTTTCATTTAGTCCAAGATAAGTGCCAAGTCTTTAATCAAAGTCCTTGTTCGTACTGCTTTTAAGTTTGTTGATCTCCCAATACACTCAAAATACATTTTCGTTTCAATTCTAAATTTAGGAAAAAAAGGTTTACACTTACAAAACTTGCTCTAGTGAACGTGAAATTTGCCCAACAATAAGGTTTATGAAATAAGTATTATTTTCCTTTTCACATTTATGGAAACCAAAGATAACATTCTTCATGTAAATTCAAATCTGCATTCACATTATCTTTTATAAAATCAAGAACATCACACCAAAATGTCATTCAATGAGGGCAAATCCAAAATAAATAAACAAAAGTTTCAGCATTTACTAAGCAAAAAGAACAGTTGGTGTTAATATCATTCTTAAGCCTTTTAAGATTACACTTGAATGAGCGTGTCTAGATGTTTCCCAGAGATAGGTTGTGGCCAATAGTATCTGGATGCAGCCTTTATGATGCAAGCTAAGATTGCATCACTCAGCGATGCAATGTCAGACATAATGCACTCAAATGGAGTGAGTGACGCACTGTGAGGGGTAGGGTTATGGGTGGGGTTAGGTGAACCCATTAAAAAGCACTGGACGCAGCTCAGGTTGCACTGCACCAGGTCTGCATCCAGACCTCTCTCCTTGTGGCTGGAAGGGCGATCCCAGATTAATAAAGGGACTAAGCCGAAAAGAAAATGAACGAATGAATGAATAGCATCTATGAATCAGTTTAAAGGGGACTCTCTTATTTTGTTTGCTATAAAAAATGTGTGGGGTAAAGTGACCAATTTTTATCCAGGAAATATCATTCACAAAACCATTCTAATTTGATATTACATAAATCACAGTAACAGAATCTTCCTGAAACAATTGCATTTATAAAGGGTTGAATATAAATTCTCTACCACACCAATAAACCCTACCACAACATGATGGATCATGAACTTATGTCAGCTGCTATTAAAGTCATTTATGGACAGTTTTTTACGTATTTAACATGTTTGGACTGTCGTATTATACTTTTCCGCATTAACAAAGTGTTTAGTTTAGTTTAGTTTAGTTTAGTTTAAGCTGTTAGGACAGAAAAGTGCATCAACAATGAAAAAGCGGCTGTTAATGCACTTTGGCCAGCAGGTGTCAGCATTGTTTGTCTCTTCACAGATCCAAGACCAAGGAAAGGAAACTGAAGTTTGATGCCTTTAGCCAGACAAGCATAAATAAGGGGATTTAATGTTGATCTGTGCACCTTATGAGTAGATAAAAAAAGAAAATTCACAAAAATTTTCATTATATCCCACATATGAATATAGAACTATTATTCATCTTTTATATTTCGTAAAATTACTTTGATACATGTTTTGCACAATAACTTTTTATTTTAAAAAGGTTATACTTATTAAAAGTGACCACCAAGTCGCATTTAAATGCAAAAATATTTCCCTTAGTGCCCGTGTGGTTTATTCGAACTATCGCGAGATTTGAGCGGACGCTATTCACCAAAGATACGCCACGGCCGTCGCCCTCAAGGTTGCCAAGGGAGACTACGCAAGAAATGTAACGTACGCCTGTGGGCTGGACCGTGAGTTGGAGAAAGGGAATGTCGATCGGTGAGAGATCGGTTACAGAGGCGGCCGGGAGCGTCAACAGAATGGGTGAGTATTTATTCCCTTTCTCTTTAATAAACAGGCAGTTTGTCCAACTCTTCTGTAAGTAGATTTATTGTCAGATATGTGCAGCGTCTTTTACGGGCGCGTGTTTAGTTGCGCGCGGAAGATGCGTTTCCTGAGCGTGTGTTAACCAACAGACAAATAGATCGACTCGAGCGGTCGGTTTCTGTGTGGTTTAGTGTTTATGCTGTTTACGTGACGATTAAGGTTAGGTTTTGTCATGTAAAATTTTAATTGTACGTTTTTACTAACAGCAATGTAGTGTGGGTGGTGTAACGATAACATCAGACAGTGCTGTGCTGTGGTGCATAGTATTCATCTGTCTTGATATTTCCACTGTGTTTCAAAGAAAGCAACGTTGTACAAAACATAACCATAAAATATTGTTCAGAAATTCATGGAATACTATAATACGCTAAAGACTGTGTGTTTAAGCAATGAATGTAGTTTTCTGGCCAGACATTTGCAGCTCTTGGAGAAGCACCTCCATGTGTTTGTCACTCTCAGCTTAGAAATATTCATATGTGAGTTATGCAGTAAGTCAGAGATGTCAGTTTTGCTTCTCCTGGAGGCTTTTGTTCAGTTTCAAACACATCACACTGAAACCACAACACTCAGACACATAAACTAGATAATCAAAGTCTTCAGGATCACTACAAACTTTCTGACGTGTGTTGAGCTAAACACCCGAAAGTGAGATTGCATCCACTTGTTGTAGAACTGAACACTGGATCCATGGAATGATAGATTGATTGAGAGGGGGTGGATGATGGAAGCATTAATCGAAGGATGGAAAAGGTTTTTGGATTGACATGGATGGATGTATTGATGGGTGAAGTGAGTGGATCTGTAATCATTAGGAGTGTAGGTACAGCTCTTTCAGCTCAGTGTGCATGTTGTTTTAACCTCTGAATTTGTAGAACATAATTCTAAAGTTCTATACATATGTTCATTTTAACAAATCAACATTGATTCTTAAATCATGGAGTCAATATTTTTGTCTATGCAGTTTCAGTTCTCATGTAAACTTTTTCAGATATAGATATAATAAGCACAGCTCTGGTTCAAAAATGCAACAAGCTTTGTGTGTGTCTGTGTGTTTTTAACACCACATCATAGTTCAAATTCCAAGTGCATTTTATCTAGAATCCAAACAAAACTATGTGGTTTTGACTCTCTTTAATGTGGCATGACAGATCCATGGACAGCGTGAGTAAATGTCATCATTCTTTTCTCTTTACAATTAGTTATATTAAAAATAAGCAAACATGGTGCAAAGAAATCTTTCAGATTGGGAGCTAGTGGCCAGGATGCACAAGAAAAGAAACCAAAAAGTAATTTTGGTGAAATCCTTACATCCCTTTAAATTGACATACTCTTCACCACTGATATACGGCTCTCATTTTCGCATATGTTGTTATTCTGACCTGAAGTGACAAGCGCGTTGGCGTGGATTCCTTGATCATTTACAATTGGCTTTGCGCTCTCAGTCCCAGCCCACCATCAAGCATTTTTTCTTAGAGGATGACAAATGGAAAAACCATTGCAGCCGTGCTGATTTAAGTTTATGGAGAAAAGTAAAAAGCATGGCATTGTTTGGATGCGCTGTGTTTGTCTGAGGTAATTAGTCTACCGTTACTAAAATTCCATACAAAGTGTGAAGCAGTCTGGTTAGTTGAATCTTGATGCACTTGTGTGATTCGGACCTGTTGAGATGTTTTCAACAAGGTGCGGTTGAAAAAATGCAAGCACATACGCTTCCAAATCGCTTCCATACACGTGCCTCCATTGGAAATGACAAACTTACACCCTAAGCTTAATGCCATTGCACTCATGACCCACATTTAAATAAAACTATAGCGCTTCATACCATATTTCCTTTTTTATCTATATTGACAATGGTGTTCGGTCAATAAATATCCATACCGATTTTATCGCCCAGTCCTACAATCTTCCCTAGTCCCTAATCTTCTATCTCATGAAAATGCTTACTCGGAAACTGTGAAAAGACTAATTAATGAAAACAATTTGTAAACCTAAACTTAACATTTATGCTTTTGTACTTAAAGCAAGTTATTTGCCTTATCCAAAATGTATCAAAATAAAAATAACTTCAAATCCAAGTTACTTTATGTACCCAACTTTTATTATATATATTATATTATATATTTATATATTAGTGTCTGAACCACAAACATGTAAACATTAATACCTAAATGTTTTATTTTTATTTAAAAAAATAAAAATTTGCACACGTAAAAGTAATACACTGCAGTAGGCATGGGCCGGTATAAGATTCTGACGGTATGATAACCTTGGATAAAAATATCACTGTTTCACTATATAGAGATTACTGCTCTAAAATATATTCTCTTATTCTAAACGTCTGGGTAAAAAACAATAACTTTCTCCCATTTGAACAAGTCAACACATTATATATTTTATTTTGAGGAACATTTAAAATATTTTGCAACAGTAAAGATGTCAGGCTAAATAATTCAAATTAATCATTGACTTCTGCTGTCTTCATTAGCTTCTAAAGCACAGATTTCTTTACAATTGAAAACATCATTGGATATATTTTCTGCTGGAGATACTGTTGTCCTAAAAAAAATCTTACACATACCGTAGGAAGTATAACAGAAAATCTTGGTGGTTTTAATACCTTGACTTTTCCAAACCACGCTATACCTTAAACAGTTATTATCTCACACCTGCACTACAGGGGCAAAACAAAGCAAAGCATCTGACATAAATCATCAATAAATGGCACTTCAGGAAAAATGTTATTTTTGTAAAGAAATGCAATTTTTTTTTGTTATTTCAAGTAGCGTGCTAATGCTAGCAAATAGTTTGTTTTCATGCAGACTTCATGCCACTAATGTATAAAGATGAGTGCAAACCAGTACTTATTAACTTTGAAAATCAGTAAGATTTACTAAACATTCTCCTTTACATTTGCTTTGTTCATATTTAAGATGTTGCATGTTTTTTCTATTAACATTTTTATCAATAACACAATTGTATGAATACTGAGACTTTACACAGAAAGGAGAAATTTGTGTTGGCATCTCACAGCATAGCCATTTCTAAGTTTGATCTCATGAGGTTTCTCTTTTGTTTGGCTCAAGACCCCGTTGGACTCTTGCTCAGTGAAAAGAATTCATTCATTCTTTATTTATTCTCATGTTTAGATCACATGGCTGCTCGAATTGGTTCTGTCCGTTCACATGGGACTAATTTTATTTAATTGTTTTTACCATGTCCTGAGGACTAATTTATAAACGCAAATATACAATCAAATTTGTTCTTTAATTCAATGAATTTCATCTTCCGTCAAAAGGGAGGAAGTCAGGTTTTATGACAGCAGAATCTTACCATGCAAACCATACAAACCATTGATTCATTTATTTTCTCTTGGCTAAGTCCCTTACTTATCAGGGGTCACCATGGTGGAACGAACCGCTAACTATTCACCCATAGTGTACACTTGTACACACTTTCATTCACACATTCACTCATACACTAAGGCCAATTTAGTCCATCCAATTCACTTATACAACATGTCTTTGGGCTGTCGGGGAAATCGGAGCATGAGGAGGAAACCCATGTGCACACAGGGAGAACATGCAAACTCCACACAGAAATGCCAATTGGGCCACCTGGCACTCGAACCAGCGACCTTCTTCTTGCTGTGAGATGACAGTGCTAGCCACTGTGCTGCCTACCATTTAAATCATTTGCTGTTTATTGAAATATACTGTTTCATGCTGATTAGATTTGTCCAGCCATGTTTGTCAAAATAAATATAGTTGCATTTTTCTTCCCATCCAAAGCTTGATTTATACTTAAGTGTTAACTGATCGGCCCTTGAGTGGTCGTGGCTTTCCAGCTCTTGATGTGATACAGTTGAAATAGTAAGATTGGGAATGTGTGTCAGAACGGTGGGTGGTCAGAATAGCCTTTATGGAGCATATTGTCTGACTCTTTTCATTGAGTGTGTGATGAGAACACCAGGCAGAGGTTGCTTGCTTTGCTCAGGTGCTGTCGTATCCTTTGAGTCAACAAATCCTTTTAAGGGTCCTATGATTTCCAGAATCAGTCATAAAAATGCAACTTACTGTATTGTATGGAATGTGGCAATATTTAGTGATTGAATATTATATACAGTTGAAGTCAGAATTATTTGCCACCTTTGAATTTTTTTTTCTTCTATTTTAAATATTTTCCAAATGATGTTTAACAGAGCAATGAATTTTCACAGTATGTCTGATAATATTTGTTCTTCTAGAGAAAGTCTTATTTGTTTTATTTTGGCTAGAATAAAAGCAGTTAAATCTTTTTTAACACCATTTTAGGGACAAAATTATGAGCCAATCAGAATTTTGAAGTCCAGAGCTTGAGAGGAGTCCAGAGAACACTGTGAACTTTGATTCTGACAACAGTTGTGTAACGCCCCAAAAATTTCATTTCTGTCTTCATGTTATGATGTATTTGCGACCGCAAAAGCACACGTGACGTGAGCTGACCGCCAGCTGTTACCACAGAGAGGGCGGGTGTGCGCCTCTGAATGAAGTCTACTTTAGTGAACAGAACCTGCATAGGCTGTGAATAACAGGTAATAAAGTTGTAAATTACGTTCAGTTTGTGGCACAGAGTGATCGTTTGGGAGCAGCGCAGGAAGTGAACCGCTCTTAGCAGTGGAAATGAAACCGAAAGCGCACAGTGTTGCCAGATGTAGCTGACTGATTCCAGCCCAAAAAGTATCCAAAACCTGCCGAAATGCAAAAATACCTACCCAGTCTTCTGTATTCACGAAAATCACACCAGTGACAGATTTTAAGCAGAAAATTACTGATTGTAAGCATATGTCTCAAACATTATAATTTATATAATTATAACAGACATTATTTTTGACACATTATTTAAAATAAAATTAAAAATTTTGGCAGGGCAAGTAAAAATCTGAACCACTGTTCCAATCCAGCCAGTAGAAAATATCTCTAGCGTTGAACCCTGGTTCTGTGTGCATTAGGGCTGTGCAATTAATCGAAAATTTGGTTTCGATTTTGATTTTGGCTTTTAACGATTATGAAAAAAAAACATTAATCAAGATGAAACAATTATGGCATCATATACCGCCCTAAGCAAAGCAAGCAACTTTTCACAGGAAATAGTGTGAAAAATTCCTTGCTCTGTTAGGGTGCTTTCACATCTGTAGTTCGCTTCATTTGGTCAGCCCCAAGGGTAATAAATGATACATTGTTGCATTTTCTGCCGTCTTTGGGTCGTTTTCACACCACACTGCTGGCTTTGGTCCGAACCAGTTAAAACGAACCAAAATGCAGTCATCTGACAAAATCCACATCTCTCATTGGCCAGATGTTGTTGAACATATTACCTAAGCTGCTTATTGATTGGTCAGAAATCACGTGCGGGAAAATGCCAGTGAAGTCCCGCAAGTAAACAAAACCTTTTACTCTGGAGGGACGACTGCGCTGGCTGATTGTATCTCTGCTTTAGACAAACTATACATTATGAAAATGAAGCGCGGCCGCGGCTGGAAAACAGTGTTTAATGCATCGCTCGTCACTTCAGGAGGAGACGTGAATTAATTTAGCTAAACTGCGACATGGTCATCTTGCGTAAATATTACCAACGATCCATCAGGTAATGTTTTCCCCTCTCTCTCTCTCTGTTGGTAAAGCGCTGTCAACAAATATTTTCCTCCATATCCCATAATGCACAGCGCATTGGCCTACGGCAGCTGAGTTAGTTCAAAACGCGCAGTACTTTTTGCGGTTGGACCTGTTTTAGTACAGATCATATTCTCACCACAAACGAACCGCTTCAGGGTTCGTTTGAAAGCGTACCGAGACGACCTCTTCAAGCAGGTCTCGGTACGTTTATTTGGTCCACTTTTGGTGCACACTCGAGTACGATTGCTGCATTCTCACCTGCCCAAACGAACCGTACCAAAAGGAGAAACGAACTCTAGTGCGATTCAATCGAACTAAATAAGGCAGGTGTGAAAGCACCCTTAAACACCATTTGGGAAATATTTATAAAAAAAAATTCACAGGAGGGCAAATAATTTTGAATTCAACTGTAATCGTTTTGAATAATTGGGATTACAATTATGACCAAAATAATCGGGATTAGGATTTTTCCCATAATCGAGCAGCCCTAGTGTGCATTTTGTCAGTAAAGTCAGTTCTGTTATCTGTAGTAAATCAAGTGCTTTCACATGGACCAGTATTTACTAGGGGTGTCATGATTTCGATTTTTAATCGAAATCGATCGAAATTTATGCTCAATTTCGATTATCGAATCAAAAAATAGAATCATTGATGCTGCCACGCCCCCATGTCAGCTTGGCTTGCCAAGCGGGAAAAAACAGGCTTGTTGAAGTGCTTGTTAAACTGCAGAAGCAGGAGACCCGTCGAGAGAACTTAAACCCTCTCCTCTTTCAATGAAGTCGCCGGTGTTTAAGCATTTTGGATTTCCAGTGAGTTATGTTGACAACATTCGTGTTGTCGACAAAAAAAAACACAGTTTTGCAAGCTCTGCTATGTACGTATTACGTACAGTTCGTCCGATAGACAACACCGGCATCGCGATCCTCCGCCCGCCCCCGTTGCAAATCCGCTGGCGAAAAGTACACTCTCAGGCCCTGTTTACACTGTCTTTGTTTTTAAATGGCATTTTAGAACGACAACGATTTGACATCCACAGTGGCGTGTGGCATTTCTGAGCAGCCCTCCTTCCTCTCTGCCTCTGAAAATGCACATCACGTGACCACACAGACACAGACGCACTCACAGCCATACGCTCGAGACAGCAGGTCCAGGCAGTCAGAGGACTGCTTCAATCTTTCACTCACTTCTACTTAGTCATTTTAGCGAACACCTCAGATACTGTTGGCTGGTTCCTGTTGGTTGTGCGTCTTTTTTACCGACGCCATTATAACGACACAGATCACTGCCTATTCACGAGTCCCGCAGAAAATGTGTGTATCTT
The DNA here is from genome assembly GCF_052040795.2 of Danio rerio. Lineage (NCBI taxonomy): Eukaryota > Metazoa > Chordata > Actinopteri > Cypriniformes > Danionidae > Danio > Danio rerio. The sequence continues at coordinate 12,522,381 of NC_141039.2, read as the reverse complement.
GCCTTTATTCATTTACTGTATGATTTGTTTATGGGTAAAACAAAGACCATGCAGGTCAGGTAGTTTAAACGGTAGGCTACAAATAATTAATTGGTCATTAATTAATTATTCATAATCGAAAATCGAATCGTGCCTTTAGAATCGAAAATGTAATCGAATCGAGGATTTGGAGGATCGTGACACCCTTTGTATTTACTGTTCAGATTCATAATTTACTGTCGTCCTTTCCAAAATTGCATTCATAGTCGAAGATGAATTAATCAGGTGATTATGAAATCGAAGGTAATTGATAATGGCAGAACATTAAAATGTGTAAATATGCTTGCATCATATTATGCTCTTTGTCATTATCTCCTTGCATTGAAAGAATTGCAGACCTCGCAGTTAATTTCAAACTTTATTAACATTCATATTAGTCATGTTTGATTTTTAAATTATATTTATATATTCCAGTTCAAAATATTTCATGAAAAAGGGATATAGTTCTATCTCAAACCATTTGCATGTTTTCATAGCTTAGTGTTTCTGTCTTTACTGCTTTTAGTTTCAGACTACCACATCTCTTCCGGCAGTTAAGCCACATATAAACATGTCATTGTTTGTGGACTGCAGTGGCTCTCTCTTTCTATTTTTCTCTCAGTCTCTCTCTCTTTCCCTGTATCTCCCCTTCTCTCTCTTTTCATTCTTACTTTACACCTCTGCAAGTAATGACTGTGGTTACGTGTCATCAAAAAAAAAAAAAAAAAAAAATCCCTGAAAGTGTTAGTTTACCCTGAAATGCAATGTAAATAGATGTTTTGTTGAGCAAACAAGAATGATTTTGCAAACTGTATGAATTTCCAATAATACCAGAAACATCTTTACATTTATTTACGTAAGCTGGATAAAGTCATCCATCTGTCATAATATAACCTACATCAGTGAGCCGGAATGTGTCCTTGTACAGTCGTCATGTACATCATACTGTATGTGTGAAAGCCATGACATGATTTTATTTTTGGCCGTGTAAATCCGTGTGGGCCGCAGATCAACACACTACGGGGCAATTCAGTTACTGGTGTGTGTTGGTCAGACTATGCAAATTTGCATTGGTGTATTTGCTGTATTTGTTCATTTAGACTGGCCTTTTTTGGTGTCATGCCATGTCACTGATGTCTGACAGACTTTAAGCCTGGAAGGAGGAACATTCGTGTCCTCTCTATTAGCTCTGATTTCCTCTGGGTGATCTCACACCTCACACCTGCCCTCTCGTAGAACACCAAAAGATAACATCAGCAGGAAGTGCTGCAGGATATTCGTAACAGACTTTCAGACTTTCATTTGTAGTTTTGAGAGAAAGCTTGTCTGCTTTGGTTGGGGGAAAAACAAAGTAAGAGATATCTCTGTGCTTTAAAGTTTGTTCTCACAGAATGAATTCAGTAATTAAATATTTGTTCAAATTGGTAAAAATCTAACTGATGTCAGAACAAAAGCATAAATGTGTTGACTGTTTGCTTTATTCCTATTTAAACTGGTCATCTAAACTATATTTGAATGGCTTTGGTTCAGTGATATACTTGCAAATTGAATGATGTTATTGAGCATATTACTAGCTTTACAAAACAAAAAATAAGAAAAATGTGCAGTCTCCAGAAGTTTTTACTGTGTGATTATATTGCTGTTAAAATGACCCTATAATTTAAGTTATGAAAGCAAGAAATCTTCCAGTCTTGGTTTTAAATATTTGAGACATGATATTTCTGTAATACCTCTGAGCCAACCTAGGTTGTGTTTTTCTCAATTTTAGTAAAGGCACAGTTATAAATATGTCTCTTTGTTGCCACAGTTATAAATATGTCTCTTTGAGTTAACATGGAGTTTTTTAATACTTCTTTGAGGTCTGTACTTCAGGCTTTTAATTTTCTGATTGAATTTGACAAGAGAGTTGAATCGAATCATCTATGCGCCAATATATCATTAAGTAGACCTTCATTTGTGATGTAATGTTTCACTTGAATAGCTATTGTAATTAGTTTAAAAAAAATTCAAATATAATTTATGTACTGATCATGCTAAAATAAATTATAATAGGGATGCAACAATTAACCGATTTTACTATTAACCGCACTTTAAGTCATCACGGTTAATTAATCAGAAAGGCTTCTCGACACCTTTGCACGGAGCAAAACTGCCGCAACTAGGCTTGGAACAATAATCGGTTTTAAGGTTTACCACGGTTTGGAAAAGTCAAGGTTTTAAAACCACAAACATTTTCATTTATACAGTTCCCAAGTATTTTTTTTTTTTTACAACTATTTTATTCGTTTTTTAGGGCAACAGTATCTACAGCAAAAGAAAGTTCCAAATCAAAAGCTACTGGTCAGCCCACGATTCAGGAATTGTTTGAAAAACAACCTACATACATGCTATATTGTTTGGTTACTGAGCAGCAATAAATAACACTTTAAAATAAGTTTTCAAGTGATTTTTCTAAACTAGTAGTGTTTTTAAAAATAATTAATGCATATTAATTGTGATAACAGTGATTATTCCTCTGACTAATTGTACAACAAAAATCTATAATCATTGCACCCCTAAAATATTTTTCTGATCTAATAAACTTTTCAGGTCTAAAAAGCTGTCATGCTAAAAATATTTATACACTAGTATCAGGGTTGTAACAATATACCGGTATGACGGTCTACCAAGATTTGAACGTGCACGATTATCATACCATGAACAATTGCATATCAACGGTTTTAACCGCAAAAAAAAAGTTTTGCATGAAATAATTCTCATACTAAGTACTTTTGCATGCACAGAAGCACAGAAACATGACAAAACAGTGGCACAGCAAAGACGAACTGCTGCTCTTGCTGTTTTCAAAAGACGCAAATGAAGGTGCAGCTGTTTGTCTGCATTGCAGACAACCATATCCAAATCCATATTCACAGACAACCATATCCATGCTGGCACATAAAACCTAAGGATGTTCCATATTGAATCTAGTTTCGTTATGTAACTATTTATAGTATAGTAAATATTTATATCTATTTTTTTACTGAGGATTTGCACCATGTTTATTTGGACTTTATTTAGACTTTGACACATTATTTATTATTTTCTTATTTTTTTATTTGTTCATTGTAAGTGGTGTTGTTTATAGTAGCTGAAAATATATTATTTGGAAAAAGTCAAATTTGCTTCACTGTTCTATTATTTTGTAACATTTGTAAAATACCGTATACCGTCAAACCGTGGTATTGTTTTAGACGATTATCATACCGTAAAAAGTTCATACCGTTACAACCCTAACTAGTATGAATGAATGAAGACCTGGGTAGATATTCTGACTCTTATTGGCTATTGTCATTTTTCTCTCGTCTCTACTCCCTTCATTTAGGATTTATTTTCAATCTCTTGCCACTAGCGGAACAGCACCTACTGGGTAGTTGTAGAGCTGCACGATTCTGGCTAAAATGAGAATCGCGATTTTTTTGCTTAAAATAAAGATCACGATTTTCTCACGATTCTGTAGATGTAAATTAAAGGTATGGTAAAAACAAACCTATGGCACAACCTCGATAATAATATGTGTAGGTCTACTGGTTTCTATAAATAATTCTATTCTATATGAATCTATTATTATAATAATTCTAATGTTGAATTATTATGTTTGAGATAAATGCTTGCAATCTGTCATATTCGACAATTTAATTCACTGGTAAAATCAGTCGTTTGCCATTATCAGATTATATTCAACAATATATAGGCCCACAACTGTGGGTTCGCTATGAAAGAAAAAACATCAAATGCTTGTCGTAATCATAACTCTAAAATGTGATATTATCATTTAAATGAAGAGCACACTTTCGGTTTCATTGTGACTGCTAAGTGCTTGTTCATACTTCGCGCGCGGCTCCCAAACGATCACTCCGTGCCACAAACTGAATATTATTTACAACTGTATTACCTGTTACTCGTAACATATGCAGGTTCTGTTCACTGAAGTAGACGCGCGCGCCCGCCCGCCCGCCCGCCCGCCCTCTCTGTGATGACAGCTCACGGTCAGCAGCTCACGTCACGTGTGATTTCCCGATCGCGAAAACATCATTATATGAAGACAAAATAAGATGAGATAAGATGAGATAAGATGACATTTTTAGGTGAATTATACCTTGTAAATACATTATGTGGCTCATTTAACATCATTTTGAGGTGTCAATGTCACTGAGCAACGTGTGTGAAACAATGAAAAGACTCGTGCAGCCGCCTTTTCTTCTCTTCTGAACTTGAAAATATGATTGACAGAATCGTAGAAATGCTGGATTAAGATCGTTCAGGAGGTCGAATCGAGATTGCGATCTTTTAACGATTAATTGTGCAGCTCTAGGTAGTTGTGTTTAAAGATTTTCAGTTTTGCTGCAAAATTCTAATTTTGAGGCAACTTTCTGCGATATGAATATTGCATATACTATTATCACGATAATGATAATTTTTACGTATGCTGTGCCAGCCTGTAGAGGTTTGTCAGATATGTCATCCGTGATTAATATCATTTTAAATCATCTTCAATAACCAATCAAAATGTTGCATGAAGTGTTCAAGTTTTCACTTTATGCTGTACTATTGTGAGGTGTGTGTGGTGGAGTCTGATCACGATGTTTGACAGAACACAGAAGTTAAAAAGATCAAATAACCGTTGAGATGATAAGATGCATGAGGATCCTCACTTTCCATTTTAGAGTTAATACTGATCTAATTTAAAACCTTTTACTGTACATTATAGCATGCTTTCTGAATTATCATCAGACAGATGGATACATGTTCCTCCAAGGCATTTCCCTTTGTAGGGTTAGCAGGACAATATGAAGGTTTGATAGTCAAATGAGTTGAGATTTCATGTGCTGCACTTGCATATCAGTGCACTTCACTGTTCACTTTTCAGCAGAAAGAAAATGCTATTCAGATGGCCTGATTTGTTAAATGAAATGTATATTTTTGCATTTTACTGGCAGTGTGAGCTCTGTGGAAGTCTAGTGCAGTAGCCTTCCTGTAATTCTGTATGTTTAGAGAAGTGGTTTGGTTGTGCAGTATTAGACAAACACTACAGGTTGTGCATTTTTGTCAGGATGAAAATAGGCTACAGAAGCTTCAACAAGTGTGTTTTAATTTCACATATTGCTTGTGTTCATTTGTGATCAACCCTCCTTAGACTAATAAGAGATTTGGTCCCATTTTATATTAAGTGGCCTTAACTAATATGTACTTATACAGGAATTAATAGTTTGTTACAATGTACTCATTGTGTAAATACATGTATTTACTGTGTACTTATGCTTGATTAAATACATGTATGTAATTACATCTGTAATTAATTTTTGTAATTACATTTGTAAATACACTGTTGACCATCCCTTACACCTTAACCCACCCTTAAACCTACCCACGCCACCAAACCTGTCCATAACCAAACCTCTATCCCAACTCAAAAGCACCACAAGTGTTCTCAAATACATTATAAACACAGTAAGTACATTGTATTTATTTTTTGATGTAAGTACATAGTAGTTAAGGACACTTAAAATAAAGTGGAACCAGAGATTTAAACAATTTTTTTGAAAGGCAACTCAAAACAGCGAAAAGCATAAATAAGACAATATTTTATATAACAAATAAAATTATTAAGTCACACTCAACTGGTTCCAAACATGTAAGCATTTTTTTGAACACAAAGGAAGATATTTTAAAGAATGTCAACAACTTGTAGCAATTGACATTCATAGTATAGGTAAACATATGGAAGACTATGGAAGTCAATATAAGATGTTATATAATAGTAGATATAGTAGATAAAATGTTGATGCTACTAGCTTAACTAATTTCTCAGTAGCGTGACGGTAGCATCGCTACTTTTTAAATCAAGTAGCTTTTCAGTAGCCAAGCTATATTTTTTAGTCACGTTGTGCAGTAGCATTCACACAAGCTATATATACAAATCGCGGATTGATAAGTGACGCACCAACATTCTACGAGCTGTGAGAAACATGTCTAGCCGATGAAAGTAAATCCATATGATGGTAAAAAAACTTCTGGTTTTACGGGGGTCGACAACAAACCTTTTGGTGCATTACTGCCACTGCTCTCTCTGGTTGGTGATGTTGCCAACTAATCAGGCTAACACGAGAAATTTGCTTGATGGAAAGATGACCTGGAGGGGAGTTATTTCTAAAGCAGGAAGTTAATGTTTAGATGTAATAACGTTAATTCTAATGCTGTGCTTTTGTTAATGCTGATTCAACTTTAAATGTCTTTTGTTTATTGAGCTGGTTGTAAATTAACTTATGGTTTGTCCAACAAATGTGCCCAAGTACATTCAACAATTATAGAATAAAATGCTCATTCCTAAATATTTCCCTTTTCTATAAATTAAAATAGCGTTTTAAATGTGTAACATTTGGTTTTATTGATTTATTTTTTTATTTTTTATTTTTTTACTGTCATATACTATAATTTTTTTCTGTTTGATACAGTCTATTAATTGCAGTAACTGACTGAAGTAAGCAATTATGCCTCATATGTTTCATTGAGAGTTTTATTGATCACTATAATATGATTGGCTTGGAAGTTGCTTTGATTTAAAAATGAAAATTACAAAAATAGCTTAGATGTAGCTAAGCTACTTTAGCCAAGTAGCTTTTAGCTTAGCTTGCTACATTCCCCAGAGGGTAGCTTTTAGTGTAGTTAAACTACAGCCAAGTTAATAGCTTAGCTCACTACATTTTTCAAGTAGCTTGCCCAACACTCATTTGTAATTTCAATATTTCACTATCTGACATTAGATTGAAAAAGAAAATGATGTGAAATTAAATTAGCCATTGAATCCTGTTTGAACTGCAATTACTTTTCATAACAGCTCCCTCTTGTCGACATTTTTGTAGTTATGATTATCGTACAGCTTGTTGTGTTCCGGCACCAATAAAACAAGCAGCTTGACATTCATCTTCAATGCATCATCTTTGTTGTTAGGAATATATGCTTGCCTATCCAATTTTGTGCTTGTACGCAACTTGTTTTTTGTTCTTAAAGATGCTTTGTGTAATGAATAATGACATAACTTTCATTTTTTGGGTGAACTATCCTTTTAATGCTGTTTAGCTATTATCTTGCTTTGTCTCATTCTCTCTCTTTTTTTCTTTTGTCCTGTGTATGTGGATACCGCTCTCTCTCTCTCTGCCTGGTGGAATCTTATGGTCTATTCTTAACTGTGTCCATCTATTCATCCATCCATCTGTGGAACAACATGACCTGAATGCTCCCCAAAGTAGCAGTAAGTACACTTAAAGTCAATTTCCAAACACCTCAAAGCCACAAATGGATATCTAGTTCAAATTGCCAAAAGGTCTTTTAAAACTAGAGCCTGTTCTTGTTAGCTTGTTCAAAAGACAAGCAGCACTGTTATCACTCTTACTTACTTTTGAAGATATTAAAGTTGGCCAGTGAGCACTGTCGATTTTACGGATACATGTTTTTGTGTGGGAACATTTGAAGATATTTAAATATTTTTGTGCCGGTAGAGAATGAAATGGAGAACATGAAAAAGCAAGACACAACAACACGAATGTTTAAATAAACATTGTGGAATTTGGTTCAGTTTACATATTCATTGTGTCTGTTCAAGTTATGTTTGAAGCAATCCAATTTTCAACTGTTTTAATGACAATATTTGTGTAACAGTAGTGGGTCTGGGCATGTGACCAAAAGAACAAATCTTTTTGGGTGGCCATTTTTTTCTCCACAATGTGTTGAAAACAATTGATAAACCACTTTGTTGGAATGTGAATGTTCGAGTCTCTTTTAACTGATACATTATCAACTAACCATTCAGATAAAATCAAAATGTTAAACGCAAAAATTTGGTGGGATACACATCTCTGCGGAAGCCAGTCTTTACATTGAGTACTGAAATCAGTTCTAAGGCTCTATTTATACCTGGTGTTGAATAGGATCTGAAACATTTTGAGCTTGTCCACCTCTGACCGCTTCCAAAGCTAGTTGAAAATGTGTTCTGGATTTCTGCCATATTGTAGGTGATCATGTGGTCGCACGGTATGCATTCTAACCGACCACAAGTGTTAAAACATTTTAGGATGGATTGTTGAAGTGTCCAAAGCAGGCAGGGTTTACATGTTGTCGTTCAGTTTGATTTTTTTTTTAATCTATTTGCATTAAAATTTGTTTGAAATTTTCTTTTTCTTTTTTTTTGATGAAAAACCAAAACAGAAATAATGCTGCATCCCAATTCGCATACTGTTTGTCCTAAATGGTATTCAAAAAAGATTTAGTATGTCTTATGCTGTGTTCACAGCAGTTGCGGAACGCACAAATAAATCACGGTATTCGCACGTAAATAGACCTGTAAAAAAACATTGAGTTTTCTTGCTTTATTTGCTTCATTTGTATGTCAAATTCACCTCACAGTAAATGCTGATTCGCGTCATGGGCAGGGGTCATGTCTGCCCTGTGACTCTAGCTTAGTTGCTAAATTGCTAGGATAGATGTTATTTAGAGAATAGCTATGTTTATGTGCTTTAGGAAGGCTAAAAACAGCATATATATATATATATATATATATATTCATTTGGTACCCTGTCTAAGTCCACTAGATCCTTTCAGAAGTGCACCCAACTCTAGAAACTCCCCAAACTATACCTGGATAATGGAGGCTTTCAGCAGTGCTTCAGACTGAGCCGAGCTTTTGTCTGGTGTCTGCAAAAGGATTTTCCCTTAGGACACCAACAACAGGCACTACGTCATAATCATGCCCCTACAAAAGAAAGCTCCTGATTGGTTAACGTGCAGGCTCAATTGTTCGCTGAAGGTCATATTTTCCAACTCAAGCGATTTACTCGAAATGTGCGGTAAATAGAATCATTCGCGCCACCTCATTCACGCGTATCGCGCCACAGAATGTCTATTCGCATCTTTGCATTGACTTGACATGTAAATCACTCGTGCTTGATGCTTCGTCTGCGTCTGGTGTGAACGCAACATTAAACGATAGTATGTTGGAAAAAAGTATGCTAAAAGTTCCCAAATGATGTACTATTTATGGTTGAAATTCGAAGTGTAGAACCATCCATAATCTAACTGCTGATATTACCCACAATACATTGCACATTCGATGTGAATTCGATTAGAACTACAAATTCAAATATAAAAGGTGTATACAAACTACAAACACTAACCATCAATTAGAGAGGCTTTGATAAAGTTGAGTAAATAACTATTATTAATTAATATCTAGCCAACTGGAAAATATTTAAGTCACGTTTTCCATCTTATATGAACTTCTATAACAATGTGACCTTCTATCTAACAACATGAACTTCTATAAGGACGTGTTTGGACATTTAACTTCTGAATGCATAATTATCCAAACACCTGAGGAGATTTCTCTGCATGAATGTCAGATTAATCTGCTGTCGCTTCTCCTATATGGTAGGCAATTAAATATGAAAGAAATGTGGATGATGTGTTGAGATGATTGACAGGTTACATATCTAAGCAATATAACTGTTCGTTAATGAGGAAGTATTATGTTCAAAAGCTTGCAAAATCTACTGTTACACACTCAAATGTATCTTCTTTTTCTTTACACAAAAATATGCATGCTTTTAGGATGTAGGATAGGTATGAGAATTGGCACACAGCAAAAGAAAAGTGTTTGAAGGTGGACAAATACTTTATTTTAAATGTGTAAAAGGAAATGTTGTCTCCTATCTACTTATGATCTGTTCTAACAAAACACATCGTAATACCAGGTCATTTGCCAGAAAGTTGCAGTTGATGTCATTCTTGCTTTCAAAGAGGAAAGTCTGCTAGTTATTTTGGTACTTGGACAGTGGAAATGGAAATGAGTGTACTGTAGTGTATTGAACCAAACCATACAGCTCAGTGGAAACAATTAACTATCAAATTATTACCAACAAAAACAATTGATCAATTAAACATGTTTTTTAAGTGAAGCACTGAAATATAACACTTAAAAATGTCTTTAATTTGCAACTTTTATTTTTATTTATTTATTTTATTTAGTTATTTTTCTTTGGATATGTGAATAATTTTTTTTTTTGCAGACATATGTAATTCCTAAACTATAAGGTGTCTCTGAAAAGCCACGTATTAGGCTAATTGCTACATCATAGCCAAGATTCTTCTATGTTTAATGTCAAACTTAAGTTTTCTGTTATAGAAATATCATGTCAACACTAACTAGGGGAATTTTGACAAATGTCCACCCACATTTTACGTCTTATTTGTAGTGTTTTGTCCGACAGTTAGCTGCCTGCTAAAGTCATTGACTGTGTTTGGATTTTGTCTACAGCAACAGAAGAACCTTGAGGGGTACGTGGGATTTGCAAATCTCCCTAACCAAGTGTACAGAAAGTCAGTGAAGAGGGGCTTTGAGTTCACTCTCATGGTCGTCGGTGAGTAACTTCTGTCCTGTTTTATCCCACTGCTGCTCACAGAATGTCATTTGAGTAGAATTATAATCATAGCCTGCGACAGCCTTTTTAGAATATTCATAATATCCATCTGATCATTTTATTGAGCAAGCTTTAGAGCAATAGTTTACAAAGTGAACATTCAAGTTCTAATTATTCTTTCTTTCTTCAAACATAAAACAATATATTGGGGTTTGACCTTTCTAATTCATTTGAACTGAAAAAGAGCAGTGTGAATAGTTAAATTTCTTCTTTTAATTAACAAAAGGAAGTAAAATTGGTTGGAATAACTTAAAGGTGAATAAATGACCAAATTGTATTATATGGGTGATCTATCATTTTAAAAACAGATTTGCACAAGAATATTTTTGACAATAGCCAAACTCATTGTATGGGTCAAAATTGCCAAAAATCATTTGAATATTGACTAAAGATCATACTCCATGAAAATATTTAGTAAAATCACTTCCATATATTTGCTTAATTTTTTATTAATAATATGCATTGCTAAGAACTCAATGTGGCCAACTTTAATGTCGGTTTTCCTAAAATTTGGATTTTATTTTGAATCGTCAGGTTTTAGATTTTTGAATAGTCTTATCTCAAACAAATATTGTCATTTTAACAAACCAGTATGGAAAGCTCATTTGTGGAGCTTTCAGGTAATGCATGAATCCAAAAATGTACACTTACACTTAAAATGATTTTTGCTGCTTGTTCAAAGTACTTATTTAAAATGAGCTGAATCAACACAATCAACACAAAAAAAATAATAATTTAACAATCAATATATTTTCTGACAACATGAAGGAATTGTGTCGAACCCTATTTTTTACAGTGTACAGGTATGTGTGAAAAAAAAATTAAGGGAAGGTCCTTTTATTTCAATATTTGTTTCAAAAAGTGAAACTTGTGTGTTATATTAGTTCGCTACACACAAAGTGAAATATTTCAAACCTTTCAAAAATTTAAGATGAAAAACTCAAATCCAGTATTTCCATTATGACCAATAAAAAGGATGTTAAACACATGTTGGCCTTCTCAAAATTGTATTGTATTATGACCTCAGTACTTTGTTGGGCCTCCTTTTGCTACAACATCAAGGCAGTGGAGTCAATCAGCCTTTGACACTGTTGAATTGTTATGGTAGCCCAAGTTGCTTTGATATCAGCCTTCAGCTCGTCTGCATTTCAGGGTCTCTGTTCCCTCATCTTCCTCTTTACAATAGCCCATAGATTTTAAATGGGATTTAAGTCAGGTGTTTTCACTGTTTCCTGGCCAATTAAAAAAATGGGATGCCATGCTCCTTAAAATAGGTACTGGTAGCTTTGGCACTATGTGCAGGTCTTGCTGGAAAATAACATCAAAATCTTCAAAAAGCTTGTCGGCAGCATAAAGTGCTCTAAAACTACCCGGTATAGAGCTGCATTGACTGTGCACTTGATAAAAGACAATGGACCCACACCAGCATCACTGACTGTGGAAACTTCACACAATGGACATTAAGCAGATCGACTTTTATGTCTCTCTGCCTTTCCTCCATACTATGGGACTTTGATTTCCAAATAAAATGCAAATTTTGCTTTTATCTGAAAAGAGGACTTGGGACCACTTTAAAACAGATCAGTACATTTTCTCTTAAGCCCAGCACAGGCGCTTCTATCATCGTTTTTGGTTCAGGAGTGGCTTGCTTGACACATGAAATTCTAAAGCTGTAGCCTGTGTCATGCAGACGTCTGTATGTGGTGATTCTTGATGCTCTCACACCAGCTCTGTCACTCTTGCTTGACAATCCTCTCAAGGCTGCTGTCATACAAATGCACCTTTTCCAGACACATTTTCCCTTCCTCTTAACACTATTCATTTACTAAGATACTGCACCCTGTGAGCATCCAGGTTTTTTTTTTTTTCAATTGCCTTATGGGACTTTTCCTCCTTATGGAGGGATTCAAGTCAGCAGTCTTCCCCATGATTCTGAAGCCTACTAGACCAGACTGAGACCATTTTAAGGCTTTGCATTAATTAGTGGACTAGATTGTAATAGACACAGAGAACTTTATCATGATATCCCAGTGCTTTCCACAGGTTTGAATTATACTTGTGGTTTCATGGCCAGATAAAAACACACCTCTTACCCACAGCAGCATATATGCTCAACTACATGTGACAAACAAAAAAATAATTTATTTTTAAGTATATTTTTATTTGTTATGACACTGTTATACACCTTTCTTTTCAGTGGGTAGAAATAATTTAAAAAGGGCTGTTGAAATAAAAGAAATCCACTGTTTCTCTTACTGTACGTTCACACCGAAAGCAGCGAGAGCGTCAAAGTAGGCGGAAGTCATTCATTTTCAGTGAGAGCCGGCAGCGATAAGCGGCGTGTCTTCTACGGCGTGGGCGTCGAGGAGAGTTGAAATCAAGTCAACTTTATGGTAATGAGCTATGACGCGGTTCGGCGACATGCAATCAGAATGAAAACATCCACCACTTGATAGAAGTTCAGAGAACAGACCTGTGAACTTTGGTTCCGACCACAATTGTTCCCAGGGGTTTAATGATTGCGGTCGCCTGATTTACAATGTTTTCTCACAGGAACATGCATTAAATGATTACTGGCGAGTTACTGATGTTCATTAAAGTTATATAAATTTATTTAAAAAAAGCGGGAATCTCACGCAACGTGACAGTACAAAACAGTATAGCTGCTTCAGAATATTTTAGACATATGGACACATATTGGATAAATAAAGCAAAGCCACACCAGACGCAACTTGATCTTCCATTGTTATATGAATTTGATAAGAAGTGCGCAACATTTTCACGCTAGAAAGCATGTTTTATGCGGGAATGTAACTGATATGCTGCAACGGCTCCTTTAAAAACGAGATCAATGTAGCGAGTTTTGACGCTCTCACCGCCGGAGCTGAAGGCAGACAGCGTTGTCGCCAGGGCGGCCAGAGCGACCTTGGACGCTCTCGCCGCTTATGGTGTGAACGTACGGTTAATTTTATACTATTTAGGAGCCATGTGCACGCACTGAAAGGTAAAGGCTGCTCTTTTTCTCTCCTCCCTCTCTCTCTCTCTCTCTCTCTCTCTCTCTCTCTCTTTCTCTCTTTCTCTCTTTCTCTCTCTCTAAAGTTGCTTTATTTGCATAACATTACAGTATTGTCAAAGCATTTTAGATATGTATAAAGTATGTAATATATTAACATCAAAATATAAACGTTACTAGAATAAAAAGTATAATTATTTAAATGAGGCAAATTAGTTTATTATCTATTTCTAATAGTGTACAAATCTTTTGCAGCCAGTATATTTTGTTACTCTCCGAGTTTACTGAGTCGTTTATTAAATTATTAATTGTTTAATGTTTCTCTCGTGGCTGTTCGCACGCAGTCAGCTGCGAGAAGGTAATGCAAAAACGCATACAAATAAAGGCAACTTTAGAAAGCGAAAGTAAAACCAAATCCTGGACATTTTGGAGATTCAGAAACTACGGTCGAACGCATTTAGGTGCATCTCTGTGGGTCTGCAGAGCACGTGACTGTCTGTGTGACTGACAGTTCTCGCTGGAAATGGGAAGAGCGAGAGAATTTCTACTGGTAAATCGATTGTGGAAAAAAAACAAAAAAAAAGGGTAAAAGGATGATAGTAATAGTATTATTCATGTTTCATCACCAAATATAATTGGGCAGCTTTATATATATATATCTTGGCAGCCCACCCAAGTAAAATCTCTGTGAGAAGCAGTGTATTTTAATTTAGTGAAATCTTTAATCCATAATCATCAAAATTGAATGAAACGAAGGCTTGAAATGTTTCACTTAGTGTGTCTTTAACTAGTATGACACAAGTTTCACTTTTTGAAACAAATTATTGAAATAAATGGACATTTTCTCTATTTAAATTTTTTGGCACATACATGTTTGACTTTTTTGTGGTCTGTTTGTCTTTTTGAAGTTTGTGACATATGGAAGAAAGCTTGATTGAAACGTTAATGGAAGTAGGGTCAAAAATAGAGGGCTAGTGACCCAGTATGCAGCACCATGTGGATTATACGCACTCATGTGTCGAACGGGATACAGTTTCACGCAGGCCGTTTCATACCAGGAGCTGGCAGCTGTGCGCAGAAATGCATTAGTGATGGCTTTCAAATAGCAGAACTGAACTAGAGAGTGTGGCTTGAAGAAACGCACACTCAAAACAAACGTGCTTCCCATTCTCCCATGGCCATTTTTCTTTCCTCCCCTCCTTAGGAATGTGTCTGTGTGTGTGTTTGTGTGTATGTGAGCGAGGCCTAGTGGGTGGGAAGTTTCCTGTAATCCCATTCATTCAGTTTGGCCTCAGGACTTGTATCTACCTCCCTCTTCAACTCCAAACACAACACAACCTGAAACTGTCACTGACGCCCAATCGGGGACACCTCACGTCCGGAGGTAATGCAGAGCAGAAGCAGCGTTTCTGACACATCAGTCTTCCTGAACTGCCTCTCCACAGGATTTTGGGAGGAGTGTTGGAGCAGCTACGCCCCTGGAGTTTCCCCTCTCTGCTGCACGCTGGGCAGGAAACAAGCTTTTAGATGGCAATTTGGTGTACAGCGTGTAATTACAATCGCAGAGTAATTGAAGAAGTGCATTGCTGTCAAACGTTCTCTTTGGATGTTGGAGACACAGATGTTGTCGTTTAAGAGCGTCCCGTGTATTCTCAGCAGGATAAATGCTGGAGTCGTCCTATAGTTTCAGACCTGTCTGTTGACTGACAGTGGAGAGCTGGTGAAAGTCAATATTTACCAGTGATTAACACATTTAGCTATCGCTTGAGCCAAGGATTGGTTTTGATCTTGGCTAATGTGGAAGCATTTAAGTCTATTCTGTTCTTTTTGGATTGTTTAATATAAGTGTCTAGGATTATAAAGCTTAAAGCTTTACTTGCCTGTGAGTGTTGATAAATGGTGGTTGGATTTGTTTTCCCAAATTAAAACTGTTGGTAGATTTAAAATCATAGAAATTAGTATTTGTTTTGCAGTTTTTCTCTTAAACATTTACTCAAAGGTGAAATACATCAAATTTCTAATCAAGACATCAAAAAATAAATCTGTATAATTCAGCAGTGTAGTCCAAGTCCCTTTAAATGATTGATGGAAAGAAGTCTAATGCTTTATTGA
Organism: Danio rerio; assembly: GCF_052040795.2. Taxonomy (NCBI): domain Eukaryota; kingdom Metazoa; phylum Chordata; class Actinopteri; order Cypriniformes; family Danionidae; genus Danio; species Danio rerio. The sequence goes on along the minus strand of NC_141039.2, from coordinate 12,506,727 downwards.
AAAATATCTTTGGGTACGTTCACCTCAGAAAGAAAATTCTGTCATCATGCACTTACCCTCACGTTGTTTCAAACCTCTGAGACCTTTTCCTCCTCACCGGAAAATATTTTTTTAATGAAAGCTGAGATGTTTCTATTCTTCTATTGAAAGTCTGTTCACCCAAACTCAAAAGTCTTTTACAAATCAAACTGCTAAGTCCATTTCTTCTTAAAAGGCACAGTCAATTGATATTAAACCCAAAACCAATTAATTTTTTAAATTGTACTGTTTCTTATTTAAATAAGTATGGCTAATAATTGTTAATGTCCCTGTACTTAATATGATGAGCAGTCGGGGTTTCTTTATTCACAGGGTAATAGCGGGGTCTTAAAAAGTACTAAAAGTTGATAAACCAATTTAGAGAAAATGCTGAAGATGTTTAGTTTGATTATTTTCTTTTAGATAGTTTAGAAGGAACTATCCCTTTAAATTATTCTCTCTGACAGCACACATTAACAGAATTTCTTTTCCTGGATTCTGGTTTTCTCTGTGCCAGTGAAAGTCCTTTGGAAGTTCGTGGTAAAGTTTTTCTGTCCCAGCAGAGTCCAGAGCTTTTCCTGCTTTCGGATCCCTCCGCCCCTATCATGCCATGGGGAGTTCCTCTGGAATAAGCCCCCCCCTGGTTTACACAGCTGTAGGATATTTCCTTTAAAGGAAGCACACTGGACCCTTACCGATCTGCCTGGTGGGCTTCGGGCTGAACTTCAACAGTGGCACAACGCTCACCATGCTCTGCTTTGCTCTGGCTTTCCATAACACTACCACTTTTGTTTAGATTGTTCTCATTGCAACAGTTTGGACTTACTGTGGTGTTTTCAGTTTCTGACTGTTTTCAGTGTTATTTTCACTAAAGGCTAATGTTGTGAAATACAGGAGGTTTTGTGGATGTTTGTTGTGTTTTTAATACGCTCAAGGCAGTCCTGTAAGATTTGACACAGCACAAGCAGTGAGTTTCGTAATGCATAGGGTGTTTACAGATGCTGCAGTTTAACATTTTTGAGCAGCGGACAGGAAAACCCTGATCTATCACCATTGTTGACACAGTGTTCACTCTAATTTGCTTAAGTTAACATGACAAACTTCCTGCCAATAGTCCCCTTTCTGTTCATCTCACTGGAATTCATACAGAGCTTAAATGCTACCTAAAAGTACCAGTGCAGATCTTTTTTGACGAATCTTTCAGGAACTATCAAACAACCCTTACTAATATTGTTAAAAATAGGACAATTTTTGTACATTTTTGCTTTAAAAATGGCAAAATGGAACTGCTAAATAATATTATTGTTTCAGTCTCAAAAACAAAAGCTACACCTATCGCAATTGCATTGTCATCTGCTTCCTCATATTTTCATTTTAATGTTGCAATATTTCACATGTCACCAGACCAATTCAAAAAATTCAAAGAACTTAAGCACTGTCTTAAACTACTTGGTACTGTAGCTTTTTAGCTCAGTCAAATTATGTTTTCTCTACTTGTGAATACATATTTTTAAGTGTCATTAAACAGTCAATGACCATTGGAATACATTTATCTATCATTTTGTTATTAGAGTAATTATTATTTGGTAACCGGTATTTACAGGTGCTAAACAGTTACAAACAAATTTCCAATATTTAGAATATTTTTTGTGATTTGACTAGGCATCACATTAAAAAACATACGTTCAAAAAGCACCAAAAGCTTTAATTAGTTTTTATTTTAATAATTAGCAAATAGTTTTATTTTTTTATTGAGCAATACAGGGTCTCCTGTATCCATTTTCCTTGAGATAAAAATAATAATAATTCTGCCAAACATTGGCCCTGCAGAAGCAGCATTGAATGTGTGTGAGCTAGGAGGTTACATCATGATCTTAATATTCTACTGGATTTCATTGGATCTATCAATGTTCTATTTCACACATCACTATGATACAAATTCATATTTTCCAAACATAAGATTGCAATGCTGCAAAATGTAAAACACTCATTGACTTTATATTTCCAGTCTTTCACATTTTCATTCATATAAATGGAAGAAAGTGTTGTGGAAAGTGGAGTTTTCCAGTACTTTTTTACTCCGTAAAGATGTCTTTTCCAATGTTTGCTGATTGTTACATTTTGAACCCTCTGTGGAACACCGAAGAAGCCGCAGAATATTCACACTTCACTCTATGAAGCACTGCAGCAGTGTGTGAACCAAGCAGCAGTTGAAGCGGAATGTGTATTAAAAAATATTACTGTTTAAGTGTAAAACACCCCATTTCACCCCAACTAGGTTTTTACTTTTACATTTTTTATGGTTATTAAGGTTAGTTCACCCAAACTGAAAATGCATTGATTAATTACTCCTCATTTGCGTCGGTTTCCTCTGGGTGCTTTAGTTTCCCCCACATTCCAAATACATGCGGTACAGGTGAATTGAATAAACTAAATTGGCTGTATTGTATATTGTGTTTGGGTGTTTCACAGTACCGCATAGGTCTCAAACTCAATTCGTGGAGGGCCAAAGCTCTGCACAGTTTTGCTTTAAAACCTATCAAACACAGCTGATCTGAATAATCGAGGTCACATCAAGAACATCTTCATTAGTTGGATCAGCTGTGTTTGATTAGGCTTGGAGCAAAACTGTGCAGAGCCGCGGCCCTCCAGGAATCTAGTTTGAGACCTATGCAGTGCTGGGTTGCAGCTGGAAGGGCGTCTGCTGTGTTAAACATTTGCTGGATAAGTTGGCGGTTCGTTCCGCTGTGGAGAATTGAGGAATTAATAATTACTCATCCTCATGTCGTTTCAACTTCTGAGACTTTTGTTCATTTTCAGAACACAAATGAACATATATTAGGTGAAAAAAAGAGCACCCTCTTCCTTCACACACAGCAAAGGTCCCGGGTTTGTTTCAAGTCTAGAAAAGTACAAAATAAAAGACCCCATCCCTTCCGTGGTTCAATCAGAATATTATCAAGCTTTTCTGCACACATTAAACAAACATTTATATCCACAGTTTAATCTTCTCAATATCAATATAGGGCACACGTTCACAAGCATTGTGCACTGGTGTATGCAAAAGATGTCGGCCTGTGACTTCATTTCTTTGAAATAAAGCACAGACTCAACCTAGGTGTAGGTAAGCAGTGCAACCTCACACAAAAATTGTAAAGAGCGCAGCACCCTTGTGAACTTGCACCCTATACTGACACTGAGAAGAAACTTGAATAAATTTGATATTTTTCTTCTTGTGTGCAAAAAAGATCCCCATAGTTTTACCTTTGAACCACTGAAAGCATTTTCTTTTTCCTGTTTTTTTTGTAGCTGTATGGATGAAGAGAGAGGTCGGGTAACATTTTGGATTATTTTGATACATTTTAAGCCACATAGTTATTGTGGTTAACCCTAGAAAGATCTTTTATTTGATAAAAATATATATTTTAATCATTTTTATTGAACAATAGGATTAAAGTTTAAAGTACATCAATTTATATATTTTTTTTCTAGGATAGGGGCTTGTGACTGTTTACATGGACATTTACATTGTGTTTTTCTACAATGAAAGCAAATTGTGCTCCACGAAACTCCATTTTGGAGTGCATATGTTGTGAATAGTGAAAAGTGAATATGTTTGTTTTTGAATAACTGTACATGTAAAGATTTTTATACATATTAGGTGTCCCCAAACAGCTGCGAGTTGACATTAAAACTCCTGTAAGCAGCTACCGTTCCTTCCTTGAAAATCTTCAGCTTTTTTGATGTAGGTTTCTTCTATCAGGAAATTCCTCATTCTGGCTGCCCTGTATTCAGTGTCATGTGTCTTCCAGCAACTCGTCTTAACCACCGTGGCTGTTTTTCTGCTCTTTTAGCTGCACTGATTTCACTCCAGAAAAGTGCGTCCTACTGCCCGCTTCGCCCCGCCACTCGCTGCCTGCTTTTATTGTTTTCCTAATTCATAATGACATTTTAAAGAAGACCGTATTTCACGTTCTGTTTTCACAAGACCATGGGCTGGTTTTCAAAGACCTCATTCAGCGAGCAAAATAAATCCTGCTGGGCCTTTTCTTATTCCTCAAAGTAAGCAGTTGGTTTTCTGTCTCTCCAGGCCACAGTGGAAAACGTGGAAGACATTTCTGTCGCAGTGGTGAGGTCACTGTTGTTTGGCCTTGCTGGAAAATATTTAGGATTTGACAAGAAGCTTTTCTTTGTTCGAGGGTTCTCTGCCTGTTTCATGTGCTGCTTTGGCTGGCTTTGGAGGTGGCGCAGGGTTGGGCACTTGTTAAAGGTCAGAAGAGAAACCCAGCGTTGCTTTGTGCCAGCTTGCACCCAGTTTCCTTCACACTGCCCTCTTTGTTCCAAGCCTTACAGGAACCATGTTGCCACGCATCCAGTTGATGGATTGCTCTCGGATGCTTGGAGGAATTGTTCCGTGAAAAAGTCACTTGTTGTTGGAGACCTATGCTTTGTAGGAGAAACACTGTGGAAATCAAATGTCAGCAATATTTTCAGCGTGCAATAATAGTTAACGTAATGTTGGGTGTTTCTCAAATGTTACCATGCAGTTGATTAAGTGCTCTGAGCAGTTTTTGTGTTACTTTAGGGCAGGGGTGTCACACTTTAGTTGCGAACCTGCTTCAACACACTTACCTGTAGGTTTCAAACAAGACTGAAGGACTCCATTATGCCCGTAACCACTGAGTGCATGGTGCAGTTAGGTATGGGTGACCTTTATCAGGCTTGGGTCTCAACTGCCAAAACAATGGTACTCTTTTGGTAGGTGTGGTGTACGTTGTAATCTACGTCATTCTCACTCGAAGTTCTCATATCGTATGAGAAACACTTCTTACTAAACCAATGGAAACTTTGGAAAGGGTACCCAAAAAGTGTTACGATATGGTTCGCTTTTTTGGTACCTTTTGTCTGTGGAAATGGCCATAAAAGTGTACCGTATCATACCACTCAGTGGAAACAGGCCATTAGTCTGAACAGGTGTTTAATAGACTGATTTCACACGGCCGCCATTTTCAAAAGCGAAATCGAGGCTGCGGTGGTAAGAAACCCGGAAGTATCATTGGGAGTTACATAGTAATGTTGTGTAACTGGCTATATAGCTTATCAGCGAAGAGAAAGTGACACAATTTTATCATTTCACCGCCTTCCGGGTGACGCGGAGGTCCGTTCTGAATGAATGGTGAATATAATAAGGGATATCAGAGCTCATTTTCAGCTAAGTTAAGGGAAATGGCACTAGTTAACTAATGTTTTCTTTCCCAAACACACGTTTTAGATGCTATTCATCAAACTCGAGTTAATAAACTGATTATTTCATTATATTAGATTTGTCATGATACTGAATTAAAAGAAAAAAACAAATTTTCTGCGAACATTAAGGCACTGTTGATGGCTTTCTTAAAACAGCGCTGATTTGCCATTGTGGTCACGTGTTCAACAGAAATGATTGTGATTGGCAGAGAAGGTCATCAGTTCACCGCTGTTTACCGAGCACACACACACAACACAGACAGAGGAGCGATCTGCTTGATGACTCGACTAAACTTCAAGGCTGCTTCGCGCTTCAGTCTCCGTGTATCTGTGTTTGCACTGGGTGAAGAGCAGTAAGCTGAGTGCAAACCAAACAGATACATGGATACTGAAACGCGAAGCAGCCTTGAAGATCAGTCGAGTCATCCGCGCTTAGCAGCGCTTCCATGTTAGCGAGAAATAGCCGGGTTTAAAACTTCAGTACCAGGACAACACTATTACAGACAACACGAGGATGTGCTGCAGAGGACTGCAGTGTTTTATCATCCACCGGGTTACATAGGCTGAAGCAGGAAAGCGTCCTCACGGTGTTTAACTAGTGCCATGAGCTGAAGCCCAGGAGGACACGTAAGCACATCACTGAGATTGTGATGTTGTTTGATGCTAAATTGCTTTTAATTGTTTAAAATAATCTTACTGAATAATATTAAAGTGATGGTTACATCATTTCTGCATTTTAAAATCTCGGCAACAGCTGGAGGTTTATAATACACGGCATGTTACTGCAATGTTTACAGTGCTGGTCCTATACTTCCTGGTTTCTTCCCACCGCAGCCTCGCTTTGGTTCTTTAAAATGGCGGCAGCGTGAAATAAGCGTAATAGGGTTAGAACTAAACTGTGCTGAGCCTTGGCCCTCCGGAGTTTTTTGCTAAACTTTTTTTTTTGGCCCCACCCAAAAAATGAAAGTAGTTGTTTCTTAGAACATTTTCAATCAGTTTGTCAAAACAAGCCATATATATATATATATATATATATATATATATATATATATATATATATATATATATATATATATATATATATATATATTTGCTTGCAAAAATACACTTTATTCTATATATCTTTTCTTTTAAAACCATTTGTTAGAAAAAAAATGAAGAAAATCTCAATAAAGATGTTTATTCAGCATAGCAGTTTCAAAATACATGGCTGTACCTTGGGTTCACCGGAGTCAGAATGAACCCTGAACATTCTTAAACTCAAACCTTTTTTACTGTTTTTGATGTTGCCTTTAGATGTTATGAAGTTGCTCCTTTGCTGTTGACCCAGCTGTTCTCCCTATCTCTCCATGTTAATGTAGTTTCAACACCATTGAGGAGATGGTTCTCTGTGCACCACACCCATCCCCATTCTACAATTATTACCATTTGATCGAGATGTAGTCACCTCAAACGATGCAGAGACAAGACCCTATTGACTTCTCTTTTCTCTCATAAGTCAGCCCTTTTGGGAAATGAGCATCCATTCACCATTTAGAGTGGAAGTTGGGTCGAGGCAGACTCATTTCTTACACATTTGTCAAGTAACCAATTTTATGCACAATAGTCTGTCCAGGTCAAAGGTCTCAGATCAAGAAGTTTAATGGAATGTTATTGTATGGATGATAATTAAATTATGTTAGTAAACACATTATTAAACATTAATTATTTTGCACATATTATTGCTTTTTTCATTTCACAAACTAATTATCAGTCATCTCATCTGTAAGGTTTTAATGTTAGAAATTCCATTACAATCAAGCGTCATGTTTTCTGTGCTCCTTTATGGACTGAGTGGAATGTTCTTTCCTCTGGCATGGCCTGTTAATGGATGAAAAAGTTTGATTATATTTGATTTGAATAAACTGCTTTTCTTTTTGCCCAAACACTCCATGATTTTAGTAATCAACATCGAATCAGTTAACGCAACTGTTTGCCTAAAAAAATAATGTTTTGGGTTTAACTCTCGTTATAGTTTACATTTGGAATAAATGATGTTTTATTCGAGAACAATCAGAGTCAATAAAATACAGCAGAAAATTAATTTTTATCATCTTAGCAAACAGTGATTTATTGTCAAACAATTCTAACAGAAAATGTCATTTGATCGTTTAACAAAGGCACACTTGATTAAAGTTAGCCATTACACTATTTCAATAGCAAAGCTGCACAGTTTCTCTTCTATTCAGACCATCTCTGTCTTGTTTGTTTAATCAAGGATGAAACTTCCCAAGAATGTTGATCACTAGGATTTGGTATTCCTTGCTCTTAACTTATTAAATAATCAATTAAATTAAATTAACCTCTGCTCTTGCTTGTAAATAAATAAAACACCAGATGAAAAAGTCTAACTGTATACATTTGCTAAACAATATTGCTTATTTAATGGTGATAGCAATATCTTACTTGTCAGACTTTAATCTGAAAATGTTCTTACATAATAGTGTTACACTCTCTTTACAAACCGACAGTATAAATCACATACACAGACAAAACAAAGGTAAATTGTGACTTGTCTTCATTTTCCGATTGGAGTTATCATTGCTGTCTATAGCTGTGCTGGACGAACTGCATGCTATAGTTGAATTCTTAGGGCTAAGGTTACAGGTTAAGTGTGAGCAGCGGTGATGGCAATGTTTGTCTTGGCAAACACCACTAATAAATTTTCTGAACATTCTCTGTGTTTATCTTGGGTTTTCTACACATCCTCTGGTTCTTCTCTTGGTTTGTACTTTATTACATTGCGTCTGAGTTTCAGACTGTTTAGATTTCTTTCCGTCTCTCTAGCAAAATAGTTTTATTCTCTTGTGGTTTGTGGAATTCCACAAATTTCAGAATGCGTCTGCAGTTCCCAGACTCATGCAGGGAACGACCCCATATAAGTTCATGTCAAAGCTGATCACATTATGGCACTTCTCCAGACCGGTTTCCTGTTTGATTTTTGTGAAGTTAAAAAACTAAAACATTCCAAACACTGAGTTTGCAGCAGTGCACTTTCCCACCAAGAACAATAACTGTAGTGATAACATATATCATGTATGTATAGATTAATGTTTATCGTTTAGATTATTACGAGTTCACTCTGCATTTAGAATTTCTGCTGCTTTAAATTATTTTTTTTTAAACGCTTACTGCATTAAACACATTGGCATTTGGCAATTTTTAGATATTGAAATCAGAATTATGATTTTTTGTATACATATAAATAATTAAACTTAACTTTGAAGCATCTAAATGCAAATGTGGATTTTTTTTTGTTGTGTAAAATTGTAAAAATTACATATTTCATTTTTTTACCCATTTTTACCCAATAAATAGCAATAGCATTTTTGTGGTCTTGTGAGTTTGGGCAATGACACTAGAGTACACAAGATGTGTCACTTGTATAGTTTTTAATGGGGAAAAGTGTAACTGCAAAGTCCCTTTAAGGCAAGTCATTTCACTTGACGGCCATCTTTGAAACGCCTCTCGGGCAGTATGCTCAGGCGTTCTGTCTGAATGGGGAAACATCAAATTCTCCAAAACTCCAATAAAATCACAAATACAATTAAACAATATGTCCCATAAGCATCATTAACCCATATATACAGATGGATCGAAAACAGACAAAGGAGTAACAGCAGCAGTTTTTAAAGATCATATTTTGGGAGAAAGCTCAATTTACACAGCAGAAGCTTATGCATAAATATGGCTTTAGTTTAGAGCAAATGGAAAGGACACAGTACCGTAACTTTTTAATCTGCACAGATTCCAAAACTCGTCTTCAAGCACTTGAAGCTTTTTTTTTTATAGCTTTAAAGAAAATTACAACAGTAGAAAATAAAAAGTTGAGGCCATATGAGACAACATGGGCCTAATCCCAAATCTATTTTTGTACCCCTTCCCCTTGACCCTTACAACCGAGGGTGAAGGGGAAGGGCTACAAAATTTACCCCTAAGAATTGGGACAGCACTACACCACCTGCACATGTCATCATATGTCCTCGCGATCTCTTGCTTCATGTGAGATCAGACGATCGCGACTGCTGTAGTTATTCCAGTTGTGTTCTTTTTTGGTTATTATCTTCAATCCATGAAGGCATATATTATGTTGTGATATATTATGTTATCATAACGATCTAATGTGGCAATAAGATCGTAACTGTACTGTGCATTTACACAGTGGCCATATTCATCAATGTAAACACATCAAAAACAACATTAACATTATAGCAGACACCGTAACTAATTTCCAGCCACTAGACATTACTGACAGGGTATTCGAGTGTCAGAATGTTCTGGGACTGCTGTAACGGAATTATTAATAGGAATTATAGATCGCGAAATTTTTTTATTTGTATTTTTTATTTTAAAGCATGGGTAAAACATGAACACGGTTATAAATATATCAAAATGTGTTTGTTTGTCATAAAAATTTGTAATAATGACAAAAAATACTCATTTGTGGATCTCCTTACTTCCGGGTTCAGCAATACTGCCGTTGTGGCAGGTGTATTCTGGAAAATTTTCTTACCCCTTGGTTTCAATTGTGGTCCTGAAAAATCTTTGTTCGAAGGGCTATTCACCCCTTCCCTTTAGCTATACGCCTTCAAGCTAAAGAGAATTGGGACACCACTACCCCTTGTTGTGCACATGTAAAACGAGGGGTAAGGGGAAGGGCCTGAACCAGCCAATCAAGCTCTTTCTAGGTATACTAGAAATTTCCAGGCAGGTGTGTTGAAGTTAGTTGGATCTAAACTATGCAGGACACAGGCCCTTCAGAATCGAGTTTGGACATCCCTGCCTTAAAGGGACTTTTGCTTGGGTTCCTTGCCGCAGTGGCTTTTGGCATTGTTAGTTGGAAACTGATCATGAGTTTTCCTGAACATAACTTTTAGAAATGATATCAATATGATCCACATTGAGCTATCAGATGAATAGATGAAATTCACACTCATACTGATCAGAACCAACAGTAAACTGACATGATCTGAATATCCATTATAGATTCTCTTTATTTTCCTATTTTCCGTTGTGCAGTTGCTTTGACATTGTCAATACTGCAAAAAGTACTATACAAACAAAGGTGACTTGATGTAAATATGATTTATATGATGCCCTGTCCTTGTCCAAAATACTCTAAATATTTGGCATACTGACATACGAGTGGTGGATGTGTAGATCATATTGAATGAGGACCGTTCAGATTCTGTGGAAATCTGAAGAAGGACTGCATGGAATTTGAGTCTGCACTTCAGCAGAGATGATGAATGAGTGGAGTCTTGAAGTGTCTGACGCAATCTCTCACTCTCTGTCCTGCAGGAGAATCAGGTTTGGGGAAGTCTACGCTCATCAACTCCCTCTTCCTGACAGATTTGTATTCTTCAGAGTATCCAGGCCCGTCTCACAGAATCAAGAAAACCGTTCAGGTAAGATCTGCTCGGTCTACTGATGTCTTTTTTATCACTTCAGCAGAAGTCCATTATTAAGTGCTGCCATGGTGGCATTTTTTTTGTAGGCCGTCTTGTAATTTTGCACTGGCCTGACAAAAACAACAAGTAGGATATTTACAGTATTTTCTTTGGATTATTGGAGATTATAAGGTCTGTTGCCAACAAAAGTTTCATTCTTGTCACTTGAAGTAAAAAGCTTCATTTATATTGTTATGAATCCCATATTATAGCTATAAATGAACAACAGTATTACTCATCCTCAGCATTGCCACCATTATACTTACAGACAAGTTCAAAAAGTTTTCTAGTTTGTGATTGTAAGCACATTAAAGTTACAAAATGGGGTTAAAGTAAGCAGATGAGTTTACCTGTTTGAAATGTACTTTCATATTTCTGCTTATTTATTTAAAGCAACTTGCATTTGTACAATGAAAGGTACAGATTTGATCAGTGTTTATTTTCTATGGGAATTGAACACACAACATTTGCATTGCTAGCTCCATTTTCAGAAAATCTTACTTTAAGAACTTTAGTTTTATTTATGGAATTATGATTCATGATTTACCAAATTTCGACCACCAAGAGACTTAAAACATCTAGCAATATGAAAAAAGGGTTATGCTTTGCTGCAGTGTTCAGTGTGCAGGTTTAACTTTATCTCCGGCTGTAGTCACTGTGCAGTGTGAAGCAGCATTCACACTGGATGCGGAAAGCACTGTGCTATGAAACCCATTCATTTCAATGCTTTGTGCAAAGGCTGGTTTGTTGTGGGTTGGCTAAAGTGCAAGAGCAGCAAATGTTTCACTGGTATCAGTAGATTATTAACAAACTATGAACAACTGATCTATGAAGTGTGAGTTAATATATTAGTTGTGTTGGTCATTAGCCTATATATGTTATTGGGACGTTATTCGTTGCAACTATTCCACATTTACTTACAGTTAATAAATGTAGAACAGTTTCAACTTTAGAATACCATCCCAATAACATATATAAACTATTAACTGATACTTAGCAAGTCTTTAGTAAGTTCTTGTAGATCATTTGTTCATGATCTATTAGTAATTTATTAAGTATAGTTATAAATCATTAAAATACAGTTAATAAGTCATTTAAAACTTGTTAACTAACAGCTTGTACGTTATCTATTGGCTATCTATAAGACACGGTTATAAATACTTGACAAACTGTTAACTTTTATTTAAAAAGTAATTTATAACCCATTACTAACAGTTTATTAATTATCTTTTTTTTTAATTATCACTTTTTGTTTGATTTTGGATCTTTAATGTAGTTACATTTACAATGCACAATACAAGCAGCTTGGTAATGCTAGTTTTCCAGAAATGTAGAACAGTTTTGTATGGATGCTGAAATATGACAAAGCAAGCAAACATAGTTAAGAAAGCAAAAAGACAACAGAGACGTAACTCTGCTCTTAGTCTTTTTGTTTACCACGTTTTTCTTGAAATTTTCTAGCTGATATAACTTTACTAGAGGAGCAAAGTGGGGGTGCTTATTTATTCATTTATTGTTTACATTGTTAAAGTGTCTCATTTGTTTATGCAGGAGTCAAACATAGATATTTACTTTCTGGAGTTTTTAGCCACTTACAAAACAGTAGGGATGTTTTTATAAACCGTGTTAAACACAGGTTGTTTTTACATCCTGGCATATTGAATATCGCGTTACATATTTGCACTTTACTTTTTTCTTTATAATTTGCACAGCCCTTAAATGCCTATTTTAAACTGATCTGAATTAAAGACAATAGATCCAGAAGTGTTAAAATGCAGCTACTCTCTGGCTTTTGTCCTACAAGAATATGTCACCCCTGCAGATCTCTGTAAAGGACTTTGTTTCTCTCAGCTGGATCACATATGCCTCCATCTGCAATGTGTAGGTCGGATCTCCTGCCAAATCAGCAGTTTTCTGGTGTTGGCCTGAAATCAAGCTTTAACTAGAAGCTCATGCTTATGAACGTTTCCCATTTTTCTTAAAAACGCGGCTTGTGATGTGGCCGAAATAATAACAGCTGTCAATTGAGTGCGTATTAGAAGTAGATGGACAGGCAGTGTCAATCACTGTCAAACACAGGAGTGGCTCATCATTCCTCACTGGATTTTGTGGTATGCGGTTTGTCAGCTAATGTAAAGAATGCACACACTCATTTTGGTGAATGTTGGTGTTTTTCATTCAACAAGACGTGATTTAGGTCTTTGGGTTTGTTGTGTGGAATATAAACGTTGGGCAGTTTCTTGTCTTTGATTCTGTGGATTGTGGACACGATGCAGAAGTTGATTCAGTTCAACATGGCGCATTACATAACTGGTATCATATGACAGTCATGGACAAAGATGTGTTTGCACATGACGCATCTGCTGAAACACTCAAAGAAATCAGCCTGGTTTCTTTTTCAGTGTTCACACAGCAAAAAGTTTAAATGATGCGATTAGCTATGAGGATAAACTAGGGCTGCTTGGATAAAGGAAACAAAACAGATTAGTTCATTCATAGTTTTACTTATACATGTTATTATTTGATGTTTCTCATAAAAGGTGCAATTTAATAATAATAAAAAAAGGCAAAGTGTTTGGGTCACACTTTACAACAGTGGTTTATTTGTTAATGTTAGTTAATAATTTCATTATATTTCATAATAAAAGCTCAAAATTTACTAATGCCTTATTTAAATCCAATTTCATGCTTGTTAACATTAGTTAATGCATCGTGAGTTAATATGAACAACTGTGTTTTCATTAACTTACATAAACATGAACAAATGCTAAAATATGTTATTTATTGTTTGTTTATGTTAGTAAATGCACAAACTATTTTAACAATCTAGGTGTGAAGTCTAAAACGAATGTCACAAAAACATTAAGGAGGTGTCTGAATCTACTTTTGCTATTTTAAGTACAGAAAAATACGCTTTGCGCTGTGGCGCATGATCTAACAGGATTGTACTCATTCTCTTAATCAGTTATGGGTAGGCCCACCTGGAATCTGCACGTGCAGAATTCGCCATGAAAATTAGGGTTGTGTTGGTCTGAATATAGCAACAAAAACACGGCCCAAACACGTTTTGTGCCTTAAAGTATTAGTCATTGCAAGGTTTTATTTGTATTTGTAATTTATTTTGTAAGTCTGCACAGTGTTGCCTAATTTGAAATGTCATATAGGCTAAATAAGCTTTATGAATAATAATATCATCACTATTATTATATTTCATAGATAGATAGCTGGATAGATTGATATTTTGTGAATTTCATATTGATATTTGATCACGTTTTAATTAAACTGTGCATTATTAATTCATTAATGTTAAAACTACTGTTCAATTATTATTATTATTATTATTATTATTATTATTATTATTATTATTGTTTTATTTAAAGATTCATATTCATTTTCTTGTCGGCTTAGTCCCTTTATTAATCCGGGGTCGCCACAGCGGAATGAACCGCCAACTTATCTAGCAAGTTTTTACGCAGCGGATGCCCTTCCAGCCGCAACCCATCTCTGGGAAACATCCACACACACATTCACACACACTCATACACTACGGACAATTTAGCCTACCCAATTCACCTGTACCGCATGTCTTTGGACTGTGGGGGAAACCAGAGCACCCTGAGGAAACCCACGCAAATGCAGGGAGAACATGCAAACTCCACACAGAAATGCCAACTGAGCCGAGGCTCGAACCAGCGACCTTCTTGCTGTGTGGCGATAGCACTACCTACTGCGCCACTGCCTCGCCATAAAGATTCATATAAATAAGATGATTCCAAATGTGAATTTAAGTGTTTGCATGAATACATTACGTATAACGTCAACAAAAACAATCAAAAAGAGACAAATTTCCACTATGTTGAACGAATGACATGAAGTGTAGGAGATGCTTTTGCTGGGAATTCATGAATTCAGATTTAATGAATACCGTAAACATTCTGCAAATTATCATGAACATAATCAATGCTTTGTATCCAGCATTAATTCCTAATCAAAGTATACCATAGAACTTGATTGTATATATAAAATATATATTTTTTATTGTATATATAAAAGTGATTCTGAAGAAACGGGTCAGTGCTGATGTTCTATTGCTTACGGCTCATGTCAGATGAGGGATTAAGTTTGCATCTGGATTAATTTTAGAGAAGCATATTTCCCATTGACGAGATGCCCTTCACTTTAGAGCAAACATTCTGATTGAATAACAGTGCATGCTGTTAGACTTTTGATGTGAAGAGCCAGATGCTGCATTAGCAACTGTTGCTATAATTACTGTTTAACGTAAATCCCTCTGCAATACCCGAAAGGTCACAGTTTGCCCCAAAACGTTTGCAAGTGCATTAAGAGAGACAATTATCTTGCATTATTTGAAATTTCTTTCTAACAGCATGTAAAGTGGTAACTATAGCAACCATTTCATTTCTGTCATCACTGAATATGCAGATTGATGGAGAATAATGCAGCTTTTTAATGGCATTAGATAAATTGCTCAGTGAAAATTGTACAACATGCATATTGGGTATGTAATTTCTGTTAAGACATGTCTTTGTGTAAATGTTTACAGATAAAATATAGTTTAAAAATACTAAGTTTAATTCAAAGTGATCTGTTTTATTTAAAGAATAAAAATTGAAGAATATTGAATTTTGTCAAGTGGTCATGTTTATTAATTTAAGGCCTATTTGCAGTTTGAAAATTCGCTAATCTGCGAAGGTGACTATAAATGTAAAAAAGATTATACTTTAAACTGCTGAAAAAATAGGATGTTCAACAGTTGTTACTACTGATATCTATATATAAAAAGTATTTCTTCAGTGTATTAAGGTCTTAACACACTGAAGTCTGAAATTTTCGTATGTGTTTTTCGTATTCTTATGCAAAGAATTTGTCACGTAAACAAATCTTGCACACGCAGTCCGATGCGTATCAATTAATCCATTACGACAAAACGCACAACATTTCAGAGTCAGTTTAAGCAGTGATACTTTGTTCTCCTCTACATCAAAGAGCTTAGAATGACCAAGAGGCGACACTCTAGTGTAATTTGGGTAACAGCCACTAGAGGGCACGGCGGCCATTTTGAACTGAAAACTCCAATAGAACAACAGCATCTTATAAGTCTGTAAAATAAACTATTAAAAATGCTGATGATAGTGATAAGTGTTGTATTGTCGTCTTTCAGGTTGTATCTCAGCTTTAAAACGCTTTTTAAATAGATAAATAAAAAACAAAGCAGCTGCTTGCCATCGCAACATTAATGAGATCCAATGGACGGCCGATCACTTTCACTCCAAGATGGCGGAATCCAGGGCTGTTGTTGGGTGCTGCTGTTGCAATGGAACGTTCTATTGAGTGTCGCCTCTTGGTCATTCTAAGCTCTGTCTACATGTTGTGTTCATCCAATACTGCATAGAGAAGAAGACGAATTCAACTCATTATCAAAAATCTGCGCTGGATGATCACGAAATACAAAGTTTATTTCAGTTTAGATCAGTGGAATTTAAATTTATTGCTTGAGATATTTCACATCTTAACGTATGTGAACAAATCCTGAACAGAGACCGGCAATGGGCTACATAGACATTATAATAGATAGCAATGGAACGAAAGCAGACAATACTTTCTTATATAATGTCTATGCGCAGTACGTCAAATGTATGGACACACACACTTGTGCACACACTCCAAACAGCACAGCAGCAGGGTGCGGCAGTCACTGTCTGAATCCAGTCACAGGCTCTCAACTGACCGCCACATTCTGTCACGTATATTTTATGCATCGTGTTTGTCATAAAGTTATATGTGGCTTAAGTGACGGCATCCTGTATTTAACTTTTTGCTTGTACGATGGCTCTAAATTGTCAAAACACCTCTTAAATGTGAAAAGCATCAAAAACTAACCCGGTTAAATATATATATATATATATATATATATATATATATATATATATATATATATATATATATATATATATATATAATTTTATTTTTTTTTATTTTATTTATTTTTTTATGATGGATGAAAGTCAATATGATTGACGCAACGTGTGGTTGAATTTATTTTTTATAATTTTTATACTTTTTATAATTTGGAACAGATTTTTTTGTGTCAAAAATCCATATAGAATATTTCTGAGTTGTATCAGTGAGGCGTTTCTGTGTTAGTGCCTTCATATAAAGTAATTTTATACATTTAATACATGACACTTTATAATAATTTTGTATTAGCTAACAATAATGTATGTCTACTAAACAGACAGTGAACAATGCACTTAAACAGTTTAATCTTTATCAATAATTAAAATAAAGTCGTTCAATTATAGTACTGCACTAGTTAAAGTTGAACAATAATTATAAATGCAAATACATTAGCAAATAGGTAATTAACATTAACTAATGAAACCTTATTGTTAAGTGTGAGCGACTTCATTTTTTTTCAGTCATGGGGTGCGTAATTTTAAATATGTAATACATTAGCCAGTCTCGATATAAGTGTGCAAAAATCCAATTACATGCTGATGAAATACCAGTGTAAGAACCTGAATCCTCTCCTGTCAGATAAAACTGATCGTATCTCTAGTCTCTGTTCTGTCCTGCACAAAAACAATGAACTTGTGTGTGGTTGTTTGCCTCAGAGAATTCTGGGAAGTGAGTCAGAAAATCCGTATGACAATGTGATTTGAACATGAGGAGGAGGAGGAAGAGCAGCCTCATCACTGAAGTTTCACACTGTTGAATCACTTGTGCGTGCATGTTTATGTGTGCCCTCTGACTGAAAGAGCCATGATGCGATGGAGAATGCACAATAAATCTGTGTTTTTTAAATTAGGCCCTAAAGACTCGCTGACATCTTTTTTCAGTCTTAATTTCTAGATTTTTATTGGCCCGTTTCCACTGAGTGGTACGGTACAGTACGGGTCAGTATGCTTTTATGGCCATTTCCACTGTTAAAAGGTACCAAAAAGCAAACCGTACCATACCACTTTTTGGGTATCCTTTCCAAAGATACCTAGCACAACAAAAGGGCTGAGCTAGACCACTAGGAGCTAGCTCACGCACTAGAAAGGAGAATAAAAAAAGGGAAGCGCCATTTTTAAATACACAGCCGAGACATTACACCGTAATAATATATACATATAATAACAAGCCATGGTTGACCTGAGCGCATACAAACCTTATTGTCGTCTTTAAAAACAGCCACAAAGCCAAGAAGAGCATAATCCTGTGCCCCATAGTTGTTTACAAGGCCTTCTAAATCATGAGCGGTTTCGCTTTTTTGCATGCGATTGCCACGCGTCTATATCTGAAATAACAAACTTTTCGAGCTGATGATAATAACGGGCGCGATTTATTGAAGTGTTTGTGACCAGATCCTGTCAGAAACTAACAAACGCCAGAGTGAAACCCGAAAAAAACAAAGAAGAAGCCAGAAAAAACAAAGGAGCAAATGATTCTTTCAGCAACCTAAAACTTAAACTGCCATGTTTAATTATTATCATCGCCTTTTGGACTATTATGAACTTAGAATGACAGAATTACTTTCTAACTTTCCAAGAGGTTATTTGTGCTGGTGTAGATTAAGGATACAGATGAGAGGTTTCTTCAAACGAGAATGATGTCGACTGAAGCCTGATAAAGGTCCGTACCGTACCACTCAGTGGAAACGGGCCATTAGTAACATTTTCTCTAATACTGACCAAAGTTTTCTCTTAAGAATGTTTTTTTTTAGTCTGTCTAATCTATATTGTGAATGTTTAGTCTATATTTATGTTGTTTTGCTAGTCCAAATATAATTTAAAGTTCAAGTTGCTTTATTGTCATGACATTAATTGCCAAAACATTGTAGATATTTATAAAACGTGTAATAAATTGACATCATCAAATTAATAAAATTTCAGTGAATTAGAAATAAATTACAAAATAAAAAACAAATCACTGAATGAAAATTGTACAACGTGTATATTGGGAATCTAATTCCTGTAAAGTCGTGCGTGCATATTTGTCTGTGTGTAAATGTATTCATATAAAATCTTATCATATAAAAAAAATGAATGAATATATATATATATATATATATATATATATGTGTGTGTGTGTGTGTGTGTGTGTGTGTGTGTGTGTGTGTGTGTGTGTGTGTGTGTGTGTGTGTGTGTGTGTGTGTATATATGTATATATATACACACACACATGTGTGTGTGTGTATATGTATATATATATATATATATATATATATATGTGTGTGTGTGTGTGTGTGTTTTTGTGTGTGTGTATATATATATATATATATATATATGTGTGTGTGTGTGTGTGTGTGTGTTTGTGTGCGTGTTATTTTTTAATTTTCAAAAAGAAAAAAAAAGCCTTAAATTAATAAATATCTGCATTTTACAAATTCTATTTTCTTAAGTTTTTATTATTTATGTAAAACAGGTTATTTTGAATTATATACATATATACACAGACACATATATTGTATATATAACCTGTTATATATATATAAATAACCTGTTTTAGTTAAATAATAAAAACTTAAGAAAGTAGAATTTGTAAAATGCAGATATTTATTAATTTAAGGCTTTTTTTTTCTTTTTGAAAAATAGAATCTGTAAAATTGTAATATATTAACATCATAAAATTTATCAAATATAAACTAAATGAGAAATTAAAAACAGACAATACCTCCTAATAATAAAAGCACACAATTTCTCCTAATAAGTTTAACAATTACAAGAACAGAACTTGTAGATTATCAAACCAGACAAACCATTTCTTATGAAGGGCACCTATTTTGCAGTCAGTTTAAATGTCATTTTGTCCTTCCAGTATAGTAAAGCTTTTCTGAGTTTAAGTTAAAGAATGAGTTATTTAATGTTTAATTTGGGCAGAAATACTTCTGATTCTTGTGTATTTGGGGCAGAAATGAAGAAAGTGTCACATCTTTTATGTGATTTGTTGCAAATGAGACCAACATTGTAATATAGGTCTTAAATGTATTACCAGCGGACATAAAATGTCTCAAGTTTGGCTTGCAGAATTGCTTAAAAGCAGATTCTTTGTGGTTTGGCATCACTGTTCTGGCTATTTCAGTCCTGTATGTTTGCTTCACTCGGCTCGTTGAGATTTATTTGAGTTCTGTTGTTCACGTAAAAAGTGTTGGCAGCTTTCTAAATGGATATGTATGCCATTGAGACGTGAATGCGTTGTGACAGGTTGAAAGATGAGTGTTTGTGCATGTTCAATCCCTCAATACAACAGTTTGTCTGTTTGTATTAAACTCAAGTAGTCTGTCAATACTGCTTATAGTCAGCAAGTGAACGTGTTGTCTTTAACAGCATTTAATGTCTTACTATTAAGTCTTAATGGTGCATGTTTCAGTTTCCATATTGCAGATGACAAAGCAAGCAACAAATTATTACAATATATGCTTAGTGTGCTGTATTACTCATGTGTAATGTTTATATCTATGCCTATAATCAGAAACAGGGCTCGAAATTAATCTTGCTCCCCGAGTCCCCGTCACCTAAAGGCAGAGAGCATTGGCTGAATGATTGGCAGCTCTTATTAACCAATCCATTTGCATTCATTTCTAGAGCAATGGGCCATTACAAAGAGCTTGAAGGCGGGGCAAGCTTTGCAGGATTTGTTTAATGTAGAAAGTTGACTTAACGACTGTTTTAAAATATTCCTGTGCGCTACATTTCATGTTTTTAGGAGCAAAAATGAATTCTGCATACGGTGAACAGTTTGGAGTGATAACCAGTTGCATGGCAAAAATTGTATTCACTCGCACAAATGCTCCCAAATATATTTTAAGGTCCCATAGATAAAAAATGTTGGGTGCGTATGCGACCAAAACGAAATTTCGAGCCCTGAAATAGACATACAGTGGTTAACAGCTTTTACAAATTGTTCAAATATTGGTGTATTACTTAAAGCAAGTTAACAGACTTTAATAAAGCCTTCATCGTGTAAATGATTTTCTTTAATGTATTATAGAGTAAACGTTGATCATAAATGCTTATTGAGATTAAAGTTTTAGCTGTTAAAATTACTATAAGCATGGACCTTGAAGAGGTCACCCAAAAAATGAAAGATTTCCCACCATTTACTCACATTCAAGCAGGTCTAATGTTTTATGGGTTTATTTCTTTACTCAGAACAACAACAAAAAATGAAGAATATTGAAAAAAGCACCCATTAACATCATAGGTTTTCTTCCCAACTTTCTTCAGGATTTTTCATTGTGTTCAACAGAGGACAGAAGTTCAAACAGGTTTTGAACAAACGAAGGATGGGTAAATAATGACAAAATGTTAGTTTATTTTGTCAGCTATCTATTTAAGAAGTGGATAGAAGAACTGCAGACTTTTGCAGTTTGATTGAGTGTGTTGAAAGCTGAGTGTTTGGCAGAGCAGTGACATGCTCAGGCCCTCATACCTGTGGAAAACTGAACCGACGCTTTCTGATCTCTAAGAAGATCAGCTTAAAAAAGCAGTGAAGCTCATCTCGTTGTGACTTTATCATCTGTTATGCTCCATGGATGCTTGAAGCACAGACCTTTCTCTCTCTCTCTCTCTCTCTCTCTCTCTCAAAAACGCTGCGTTTCCATTGACGCTCAGCTGGTGTTTTTTGCAGCAAAAAAGCTTTGGTGGCCCACAGCCTTACTTTTGCTCAATCTTTTGGGAAACATCCAGTCATTTTCAATAGAATCCATGCTAAGGTCAAGTTTAATTTATTCCAAATACTTTGTCATGACATTTTTAATTCTGCATAAACTAAACTGTGCCATTTGTTTCCAGTGTGTTTTTTCTTGTTCAGTTCATTTTTGCACATAAAAAGGAGGGATTTCAAACACTCAATTGATATTGTGAAGTGAATTTAAAGTAAAGCAAAGTCTTTAAATCTGTTTGGAAACAGGATAAAAAAATGCAAATGTATTGCACATGTGCTACTGTGATAAATCATTGCACAGATTGATTATAGGGTTCATCATCATTATTATTATGATAAGCCTATTTTTTTTTTTTTTATCATCGGCAGAATGTTTTCCTGTATATTGCAAATGATAATATATATATATATATATATATATATATATCTCACTGTGGTTGGGATTAACCATTAATCAAGATTTGCCACTTGCAGCTGGGCGAAGTTGAAAAAGTGTGATCCTGGAGTAGAACTTTCAGTTTCTTGTATTTAATTAGGTGAATTAGATACAATATGAGTTAAATACGTAGCAAAGCTGAGCGAATTTGGCCAATATTTAAAATGCAGAGTCATTATCATTTAGAGAATATATGGCCTTTCAATGTACTTAAAGGGCACAGTCAGGCTTCAGTTTCACCACCTTACTTTGAATTTATCAGATCAGGGAACAATAAGTTAGCTGACAATTAGTGAGTCTGAAATTACATTATTTTCTACTTTATACAACATTAAAAACAGTACATGAGCAGTGTACACTACCTGACAAAAGTCTTGTCGCCTAAGTTTTAGGAACAACAAATAATAACTTGATTTCTATCATTTGGTATCAGAATTGGCTAATATGAAAGGCACCGGCCTCTAGATTGCTTTTACCAAAATAAAACATGATCATGTCTTGATTTTTAATTATTTAATTATGGCAGTAAGGTCTGACTTTGCATTAGACTAAAGTCTTGTCACTCTTAAAAGAAACAATGTACAGAATAGAATATAAAATCATGGTGGAGTGAAAAGAGTTAATATTGTGTATGACTCCCATGAGCTGGGAGGACTGCATCCATACATCTATGTATAACTTGTTATTAAAGTCATATGGAATGGGAAAAGAAAACATTCATTTTACCCCAGACATACTCAATAATGTTCATGTCTGGTGTCTGGGCTAGCCAATACTGGAGCATCTTGACTTTTGCTTCAGGATGTGATGTGAAGTCTGAAGTATGAGAAGGAGTGCTATCCTGCTAAAGAATTAGCCTCTTCTGTGGTTTGTAATGTAATGGACAGCACAAATGTCTTGATACCTCTGGCGATTGAAGTTGCAATCTACTCTGCAGTTTTCTTACATGCCTTCATACTCAATGTAACCCCAAACCATGATTATTCCTTCACCAAACTTGACTGATTTCTGCGAGAATCTTGGGTCCTTGTGGGTTCAAATAGGTCTACTGCAATATGTGTGATGTTTGGGATGTAGTTCAACAGATGATGATTCATTGGAAAAATCGACCTTCTGCCACACTGAAGTCAAGCTATTATTTGCTGCTTTTACAATTGGGATTAACGACAAGACTATTATCAGGTAGTGTAGTATGTCCAATATACATACAGTTTGCAAGATAACTTGCTGTTAGTACTACTACATTCTGAAGTGCGCATCCAATAGACACTTTACTATGCCATGAGTAATTGCAGAGGAATTATGAATGAAAGGCAAACAGGTAAACATAATATTGAGAACATAATGCATGTAGTAGTAAGAGTAGTATGAATTCCATTCATACTGCTAATTTTCTTTATATATAGAGCATATTTTTAGAATGTCCTTGAATACACTCCAATTCAGATGTACTATCATCTGAGTAGGTACTACAATATTTCAAATATGTCCAATTTGCTGGGCGAAAAACAATCTCTTTTTCTATCAACACTTGAAGATTCATCAACAATGGCAGATCACAATTTTGTTTGGTTTCCCACTCCACCTGCTTAGTATAGTTCAGTCACAGAAGATGTTCTCATGATTTGTACATAGTTGCTGAGTGATTCCACTGGTGTGGTGTAATTATCAGGATGATATCATTGATGTGGAATTGTTTGGTAATACTGAAGACTTGGGCTAGTCGATCACACCCCCCATATATTACCTTACATCATTGTGATGCTTCTGTTTGTCTATGGTGTTCCAGCACTGTTAATATGACTGCCTGAAACAACAACATCCTGAAGTAAAACGCATTTGCCAAAATCAGGAACATCAGTCCAAAACAAACTGCCAGGCGTTTGCAAAAAAAAAAAAGAAACTTGTTCGAGCTAGCCTAAATACCTAACTAAACTCTGTCTTATAAACCAAGTTTATCTTCACACTACTGTTCGCTACTCTGACATAAATTGCTATAAATTGATACATTTTTATTCAAAACTCGTCAGTAAATTTAAAAATTGATTACAAAAACAGGAAGTAACAGTACACAAATGATTTGAAATCAAAGCTCCCTTTGAAATGAACACATAAACTATAATAATATGATATAGATATTAAGCAATATAGTTTTCAAAGTTAGTCTACACTACAGCAATCATCACACTGATGCCAACTAAACAATTTCGCCCTTGAAATAATTTTGTCTTTTAAAGATTGTGCATTTAAAGTGACAGGCAACAGAGTGTGATGTATACGTTCTAATAATAAATATGCTATGTTAATGTTTGACGGTGTAGAAGCTAATATGTATTACACGGTTTCTTGTCACAAATTGAAACAAT